>NC_058519.1:406703035-407005014 GCF_904849725.1 Hordeum vulgare subsp. vulgare | reverse complement strand
ATGATGAATTTTGGCTTCGTAGTGTGCTGTCACAAAGTTTGCCACCTCCTCAGTAATGAATGCCTCAACCATCGATGCTTCAATTCTATGCTTATTTTTACATTTAGCTCGAAGGGTCTTCTGCATCCTCTCAGTTGCATAGCACCAACGATCTTGCACGGGCCCACCTAATCTTGCCTCGGTCGGTAGATGTAAAATGAAATGCTGCATTGGATTAAAGAAGCCCGGAGGAAAGATCTTCTCTAACTTGCACAACAACTCCGGTGCAAACTCCTCCATGTCTTCTACCACGCGAGGCGACAATTCTTTCGCACAAAGAACACGGAAGAAATAGCTAAGCTCCGCCAGTACTAGCCATTCATCCTCAGGAATAAAGCCACGTAACATCACCGGCATTACCCGCTCTAGCCATATGTGCCAATCATGACTCTTGAGACCAAAGATTTTTAATTTTTCAAGACTGCTCCCCTCTTTAGATTCGCTGCATACCCATCGGGGAACATCAAGTGCATTTTGACCCACAAGATAATTTCCCTCATAGCTGGCCTTCCAAGATTGAACCAGGCCTTTGGTTTCGACCACTTCTGCTTTCCTTTGCCTTCTCGCATGTTTTGTAACGGTCTATGACATAGTGTGTCTTGATCGACTCTAGCCTTAGTATTATCCTTTGTCTTCCCATCTATGTCGAACAATGTACCAAAAATAGCCTCTCCGGTATTCTTTTTCAGTGTGCATCATGTCGATATTGTGTGGAAGAAGGAGGTCTTTGAAGTAAGGCAGATCCCAGAAGCATGGCTTGTGAGTCCAGGCGTGTTTTCAATTATACCCCTTGAAATACCCTGGACACTCTGGATCAGGCTTGAGGGCGTTTAACTGATCCAGGATCTGTTGGCCTGTCAACGCAGGTGGTGCCAAGTTTTTGACAACTTTACCTTTGGTAAAGTTCTTCTTGTCTTTTCTGAACTGATGGTTAGGATCCAGGAACTGTCTATGCAAGTCAAAGCAAGAATACTTCCGACCCTTCTGCAACCAATGAAACTGAAGAGCTGCCTTGCATGCACGGGAACCTTCCATGCACACACCATCCAGAGAATAGTGCATACGCCGGCAAGTCATGCATAGAGTACATGTACCACACATGCATTTTGAAGTTCTGTTTTCTAGCGGCATCGTATGTCTTGACCCCATTATCCCAAGCGTCTTCCAATTCATCCTTAAGGGGCTGCAGGTACACATTCATATTCTTCCCCGGATAATTGGGCCCTGGAATATCAACGTTAGAAATATGTTCTTTCTTTGCATAATCTGACCGGGGGGGGGGAGATTGAGTGGAATGACAAATACAGGCCAACAACTATATATGGTTGCCGTCATGCCGAAGGGATTAAAACCATCTGTGGCGATGCAAACTCGAGGATTCCTTGGATCTGCCGATTTATCCTGATGCAATCCATCGAAATGTTTCCACGCTTCCCCATCCAATGTGTGTACCACCATCTTATTCGCATCTGCATCTAGTTCGGTTCTTTTGCCCAATTTGTGCCATGTCATCTGTCTGGCTGTCTCTTCGACCATGAAAAGACGTTGAAGTCTTGGTACGATTGGCATATACCGAAGAACACTAGCTGCGATTTTGGTCTGCCTCTTCTCACCCATACTGTTGTCTACCACAAGATACCTGCAAGACTCGCAATTGGGACAATAGTCCAAGTGTGCATACTCCTTCCTAAATAAGACACATCCTTTCTCACATGCATCTATCTTCTCATAGGGCATCTTAAGTACACGAAGTATTTTGTCCGACTGGTACAGGTTTGCAGGCATGACATGGCCTTTGGGTAGGAAGCGTCCAAATAGTGTCATCATCGCGTCGTAGCATTCTCTTCCCAAGTTGAACTGAGCCTTCAGAGCCATTACTTGTGCAATTGCATCCAGCTGACAGAGCTCAGTGTGCTCATGGAGAGGACGTTTTGAAGACTCCAACATTTCATAAAAGGCCTTTGGAGATTCCTCCATCTCATCTTCCGAATCCCGAGCATCATCAAAGTCTTGCACCATGTCTTCGATTCCGGTACCATGCTCGTCCGTGCGACGACGGGCCACCTCAGCTCTTGTGCGTTGTATAGACTCACCATGAAATGTCCACACCGTATAATCAGGCTTAAAACCCCTCCTGTGCAGGTGTTTAATCATTACAGCCTCTGTCGTCTTTTTATAGTTGTCGCATCCAGGACAGGGGCAATAGTTTCTTTCCTGGCCATTTGCGAATGCGGCTTTCACAAATTCCTTTGTTTTTACAAACCATTCTTTCGTCATCTCTTTCTGACTAGGGTGACCGGTATACATCCACGCACGATCACTCATCTTGCCTAGCTACTAAAGACAGAAGAAATATATTTATATATAATTTAGCATTTATATTCATCGGTTAATCAGGTTCGCCATTTTTATTACGTCCAGGCAACCTACACGCTAATAGGTAAAGATAGGTCCTAATCCCACCCGAGTATGTGTAGATTGGGTTCGTTTTCCCATGTTGTGCTCCGGATCCAACGCAAAATTTCGGCAGCACCTCCCCGCTGTTCTCCTGATACATGTCTCCGCAATAAACATAGAGGTTGTGCATCCGGAGAACAACAGGGAGGCACTGACGAAATTCCGCATCGGATCCAGAGCACAACATACGGAAAAACGAACCCAATCTACACATACTCGGGCTGTCCATGGATAATGTTGGACAATTCGAAAGGATGGCGGTTATAAATATGCAAAGACATGCATATTTATAGATGTCGCCCTTGTTGGGGAACGTCCCATGGGAAACAAAAATTTTCCTACGCACACGAAGAACTATCATGGTGATGTCCATCTACGAGAGGGGATGTTTGATCTACGTACCCTTGTAGACCATACAGCAGAAGCATTAGTGAACGTGGTTGATGTAGTGGAACGTCCTCACGTCCCTCGATCCGCCCCGCGAACCTCCCGCGATCAGTCCCACGATCTAGTGCCGAACGGACGGCACCTCCGCGTTCAGCACACGTATAGCTCGATGATGATCTCGGCCTTCTTGATCCAGCAAGAGAGACGGAGAGGTAGAAGAGTTCTCCGGCAGCGTGACGGTGCTCCGGAGGTTGGTGATGATCTCGTCTCAGCAGGGCTCCGCCCGAGCTCCGCAGAAACGCGATCTAGAGGTAAAACCGTGGAGATATGTGGTCGGGCTACCGTGGCAAAGTTGTCTCAAATCAGCCGTAAAACCTCCGTATATATAGGGGGAAGAGGGGGAGCCTTGCCTTGGGGCTCAAGAGGCCCCAAGGGGTTGGCCGAGCCAAGGGGGAAGGTCTCCCCTTCCAAACCGAATCCAACTTGGTTTGGAAGGTGGAGTCCTTCTTCCCTTTCCCACCTCCTCCTTTTTTTTCTCTTTGATTTTCTTCCTATGGCGCATAGGGCTTTCTTGGGCTGTCCCACCAGCCCACTAAGGGCTGGTGCGCCACCCCCAAGGCCTATGGGCTTCCCCGGGGTGGGTTGCCCCCCGGTGAACACCCGGAACCCATTCGTCATTCCCGGTACATTCCCGGTAACTCCGAAAACCTTCCGGTAATCAAATGAGGTCATCCTATATATCAATCTTCGTTTCCGGGCCATTCCAGAAACCCTCGTGACGTCTGTGATCTCATCCGGGACTCCGAACAACATTCGGTAACCAACCATATAACTCAAATACGCATATAACAACGTCAAACCTTAAGTGTGCAGACCCTGCGGGTTCGAGAACTATGTAGACATGACCCGAGCGACTCCTCGATCAATATCCAATAGCGGGACCTGGATGCCCATATTGGATTCTACATATTCTACGAAGATCTTATCATTTGAACCTCAGTGCCAAGGATTCATATAATCCCGTATGTCATTCCCTTTGTCCTTCGGTATGTTACTTGCCCGAGATTCGATCGTCAGTATCTGCATACCTATTTCAATCTCGTTTACCGGCAAGTCTCTTTACTCATTCCGTAATACAAGATCCCGCAACTTACACTAAGTTACATTGCTTGCAAGGCTTGTGTGTGATGTTGTATTACCGAGTGGGCCCCGAGATACCTCTCCGTCACACGGAGTGACAAATCCCAGTCTCGATCTATACTAACTCAACTAACACCTTCGGAGATACCTGTAGAGCATCTTTATAGTCACCCAGTTACGTTGCGACGTTTGATACACACAAAGAATTCCTCCGGTGTCAGTGAGTTATATGATCTCATGGTCATAGGAACAAATACTTGACACGCAGAAAACAGTAGCAACAAAATGACACGATCAACATGCTACGTCTATTAGTTTGGGTCTAGTCCATCACATGATTCTCCTAATGATGTGATCCCGTTATCAAGTAACAACACTTGCCTATGGCCAGGAAACCTTGGCCATCTTTGATCAACGAGCTAGTCAACTAGAGGCTTACTAGGGATAGTGTTTTGTCTATGTATCCACACAAGTATTGTGTTTCCAATCAATACAATTATAGCATGGATAATAAACGATTATCATGAACAAAGAAATATAATAATAACTAATTTATTATTGCCTCTAGGGCATATTTCCAACAGTCTCCCACTTGCACTAGAGTCAATAATCTATTTCACATCACCATGTGATTCCAACGAATCCAACACCCATATAGTTATGGGGTCTGATCACGTCTTGCTCATGAGAGAGGTTTTAGTCAACGGTTCTGAAACTTCCAGATTCATGTGTTCTTTACAAATCTTTATGTCATCTTATAGTTGCTGCTACTATGTGCTATTCGGAAATACTCCAAATATCTACTCTACTATACGAATCCGTTTCACTACTCATAGTTATTCGGATTAGTGTCAAAGCTTGCGTCGACGTAACCCTTTACGACGAACTCTTTAACCACCTCCATAATCGAGAAAAATTCCTTAGTCCATCTGTTACTAAGGATAAATTTTGACCGTTGCTAATGATTCAATCATGGATCACTCTCTGTACCTCTCAACAGACTTTGAGTCAAGGCACACATTAGGTGCGGTACCCAGCATGGCATACTTTAGAGTCTACAGCTAAGGCATAGAAGACGACCTTCGTCTATTCTCTTTATTCTGCCGTGGTCGAGTTTTGAGTCTTACTCAAATTCACACCTTACAACGCAACCAAGAACTCCTTCTTTGCTGATCTATTTTGAACTCCTTCAAAAAACTTGTCAAGGCATGCATCTTGTTGAAACTTCCATTAAGCGCTTTCGATCTATCTCCATAGATCTTTGATGCTCAACGTTCAAGTAGCTCAATCTAGGTATTCCTTTGAAAACTCCTTTCAAACAACCTTGTATGCTTTACAGAAATTCTACATTACTTCTGATCCACAATATGTCAACCACATATACTTATCAGAAATTCTATAGTGCTCCCACTCACTTCTTTGGAAATACAAGTTTCTCACAAACTTTGTACAAACCCAAAATCTTTGATCATCTCATCAAAGTGTATATTCCAACTCCGAGATGCTTGCACCAGTCCATTGAAGGATCACTGGAGCTTGCATACTTGCTAGTATCTTTAGGATCGACAAAACCTCCTGGTTGTATGACATACAATGTTTGCTCAAGGAAACCGTCGAGGAAACAATGTTTTGGCATCCTACGTGCAATATTTCAAAAATAATACAGCAACTACTAACATAATTCTAACAGACTTTTAGCATCGCTACGAGTGAGAAAGTCTCATCATAGTCAACTGTTTGATCTTGTCGGAAACATCTTTGCGACAAGCCGAGCTTTTCTTAATAGTGACTTATCACCATCATCGTCTGTCTTCCTTTTAAAGATCCATATTTACTCAATAGTCCTATGACCATCAAGTAGTTCTTCCAAAGTCTACACTTTGTTTTCATACATGGATCCTCTCTCGGATTTCATGGCCTCCAGCCATTTGTCGGAATCCGGGCCCACCATTGCTTTCTCCATAACTCGTAGGTTCATTGTTGCTCAACAACATGACCTCCAAGACAGGGTTACCGTACCACTCTGCAGTAGTACGCGACCTTGTCAACCTACGAGGCTTGTAGTAACTTGATCCGATGCTCGATGATCACCATCATCGGTTTTCACTT
This sequence comes from Hordeum vulgare subsp. vulgare, assembly GCF_904849725.1. Taxonomy (NCBI): domain Eukaryota; kingdom Viridiplantae; phylum Streptophyta; class Magnoliopsida; order Poales; family Poaceae; genus Hordeum; species Hordeum vulgare. The sequence continues at coordinate 406,998,882 of NC_058519.1, read as the reverse complement.
CAATTGGTGTAGGCGCCAGAGGAACAACTTCCTGCGCCCTCCTACACACTGGTCGAAGTGATGGTTCAATAACCTCATCAAGTTCTACCACCCTCCCACTCAATTCTTTCGAGAGAAACCTTTCCTCGAGAAAGGATCCGTTTCTAGAAACAAACACTTTGCTTTCGGATCTGAGATAGGAGATGTACCCAACTGTTTTGGATATCCTATGAAGATGCATTTATCCGCTTTGGGTTCGAGCTTATCAGACTGAAACTTTTTCACATAAGTGTTGAAACCCCAAACTTTCAAGAAACGACAGTTTAGATTTCTCTAAACCTCAGTCTATACTGTGTCATCTCAACGGAAATACGTGGTGCCCTATTTAAAGTGAATGCGGTTGTCTCTAATGCTTAACCCATAAACGATAGTGGTAATTCGATAAGAGACATCATAGCATGCACCATACCAAATAGTGTGTGGCTATGACGTTCAGACACATCATCACACTATGATGTTCTAGGTGGCATGAACCGCGAAACAATTTCCACATTGTCTTAACTGCGTACCAAAACTCGTGACTCAGATATTCATTTCTATGATCATATCGTAGACAGTTTATCCTCTTGTTACGACGAACTTCACTCCGAAACAGAATTGAACTTTTCAATATTTAAGACTTGTGATTCATTAAGAAAATACTCTAGTATCTACTCAAATCGTCATTTAAGTAAGAACATAATGATATCCACTGCGTGCCTCAGCACCCATTGGATTGCATACATCAAAATGTATCACTTCCAACAAGTTACTATCTTATTTCATCTCAATGAAAACAAGGCCTTGCTCATGTGGTATGATTTGCATGTCACTAGTGATTCAAAATCAAGTGAGTATAAAGATCCATCAGCATGGAGCCTCTTCATGTAATTTATACCAACATGACTCAAGCGGCAGTGCCACAAGTAAGCGGTACTATCATCATTACCTCATATCTTTTGACACCAATATCATGAACATGTGTAATACTACGATCGAGATTCCATAAACCATTGAAGGTGATTATTCAAGAAAATAGAATAACCATTATTCTCTTTAAATGAATAATCGTATTGCAATAAACACGATCCAATCATGTTCATGCTTAACGCAAGCACCAAATAACAATTATTTAGGTTTAACACCAATCCCGATGGTAGAGGGAGCGTGCGACGTTTGATCATATCAACCTTGGAAACACTTCCAACACGTATCGTCACCTCGCCTTTAGCTAGTCTCCGTTTATGCCGTAGCTTTCATTTCGTGTTACTAATCACTTAGCAACCGAACCGGTATCCAATACCCTCATGCTACTAGGAGTACTAGTAAAGTACACATCAACATCATGTATATCAAATATAGTTCTTTCGACTTTTGCCAGCCTTCTTATCTACCAAGTATCTAGAGTTGCTCCGCCTCAGTGACTGTTCCCCTCATTACAGAAGCACTTAGTCTCGGGTTTGGGTTTAATCTTGGGTCTCTTCATTAGTGCAGCAACTGTTTTGCTGTTTCACGAAGTATCCCTTCTAGCCCTTGCCTTTCTTGAAACTTAGTGGTTTTACAAACCATCAACTATTGATGCTCCTTCTTGATTTCTACTTTCGCAGTGTCAAACATCGCAAATCGCTCAAGGATCATTGTATCTATCCTTGATATGGTATAGTTCATCACGAAGCTCTCACAGCTTGGTGGCAGTGACTTTGGACAACCATCACTATCTCATCTGGAAGATTAACTCCCACTTGATTCAAGTGATTGTCGTACTCAGACAATCTGAGCACACGCTCAACGATTGAGCTTTTCTCCTTTACTTTGTGGACAAAGAACTTGTCGGAGGTCTCGTACCTCTCAACAAGGGCACGAGCATGAAATCACAATTTCATCTCTTTAGAACATCACTTATGTTCCGTGACGTTTCAAAACGTCTTCGGTGCCTTGCTTCTAAGCCATTAAGTATTTTGCACTGAACTATAGTGTAGTCATCAGAAATGTGTATGTTGGATGTTCACAGCATCCACAGACGACGCTCGAGGTGCAACACACCGAGTGGTGCATTAAGGACATAAGCCTTCTGCGCAGCAACGAGGACAATCCTCTTCAAAGTTTGCTACTATCAACTTTCAACTAAATTTTCTCTAGGAACATATAAAAACAGTAGAGCTATAGCGCAAGCTACATCGTAATTCGCAAAGACCATTAGACTATGTTCATGACAATTAGTTCAATTAATCATATTACTTAAGAACTCCCACTCAAAAAGTACATCTCTCTAGTCATTTGAGTGGTACATGATCCAAATCCACTATCTCAAGTCCGATCATCACGTGAGTCGAGAATAGTTTCAGTGGTAAGCATCTCTATGCTAATCATATCAACTATACGATTCATGCTCGACCTTTCGGTCTCATGTGTTCCGAGGCCATGTCTGCACATGCTAGGCTCGTCAAGCTTAACTCGAGTGTTCTGCGTGTGCAACTGTTTTGCACCCGTTGTATGTGAACGTTGAGTCTATCACACCCGATCATCACGTGGTGTCTCGAAACGAAGAACTGTCGCAACGGTGCATAGTCGGGGAGAACACAATTTCGTCTTGAAATTTTAGTGAGAGATCACCTCATAATGCTACCGTCGTTCTAAGCAAGATAAGGTGCAAAAAGGATTAACATCACATGCAATTCATAAGTGACATGATATGGCCATCATCATGCGCTTCTTGATCTCCATCACCAAAGCACCGGCACGATCTTCTTGTCACCGGCGTCACACCATGATCTCCATCATCATGATCTCCATCAACGTGTCGCCATCGGGGTTGTCGTGCTACTCATGCTATTACTACTAAAGCTATGTCCTAGCAATATAGTAAACGCATCTACAAGCACAAACGTTAGTTTAAAGACAACCCTATGGCTCCTGCCGGTTGCCGTACCATCGACGTGCAAGTCGATATTAACTATTACAACATGATCATCTCATACATCCAATATATCACATCACATCGTTGGCCATATCACATTACAAGCATACCCTGCAAAAACAAGTTAGACGTCCTCTAATTTTGTTGTTGCATGTTTTACGTGGTGACCATGGGTATCTAGTAGGATCGCATCTTACTTACGTAAACACCACAACGGAGATATATGAATTGCTATTTAACCTCATCCAAGGACCTCCTCGGTCAATTCCGATTCAACTAAAGTTGGAGAAACTGACACCCGCCAGTCATCTTTGAGCAACGGAGTTACTCGTAGCGATGAAACCAGTCTCTCGTAAGCGTACGAGTAATGTCGGTCCGAGCCGCTTCGATCCAACAATACCGCGGAATCAAGAAAAGACTAAGGAGGGCAGCAAAACGCACATCACCGCCCACAAAAACTTTTGTGTTCTACTCGAGAAGACATCTACGCATGAACCTAGCTCTGATACCACTGTTGGGGAACGTCGCATGGGAAACAAAAAATTTCCTACGCACACGAAGACCTATCATGGTGATGTCCATCTAGGAGAGGGGATGTTTGATCTACGTATCCTTGTAGACCGTACAGCAGAAGCGTTAGTGAACGCGGTTGATGTAGTGGAACGTCCTCACGTCCCTCGATCCGCCCCGCGAACCGTCCCGCGATCAGTCCCATGATCTAGTGCCGAACGGACGGCACCTCTGCGTTCAGCACACGTACAGCTCGACGATGATCTCGGCCTTCTTGATCCAGCAAGAGAGACGGAGAGGTAGAAGAGTTCTCCGGCAGCGTGATGGTGCTCCGGAGGTTGGTGATGATCTCGTCTCAGCAGGGCTCCGCCCGAGCTCCGCAGAAACGCGATCTAGAGGTAAAACCGTGGATATATGTGGTCGGGCTGCCGTGGCAAAGTTGTCTCAAATCAGCCCTAAAACCTCCGTATATATAGGGGGAAGAGGGGGAGCCTTGCCTTGGGGCTCAAGAGGCCCCAAGGGGGTCGGCCGAGCCAAGGGGGGAAGGTCTCCCCTTCCAAACAGAATCCAACTTGGTTTGGAAGGTGGAGTCCTTCTTCCCTTTCCCACCTCCTCCTTTTTTTTCTCTTTGATTTTCTTCCTATGGCGCATAGGTCTTTATTGGGCTGTCCCACCCGCCCACTAAGGGCTGGTGTGCCACCCCCAAGGCCTATGGGCTTCCTCGGGTTGGGTTGCCCCCCCGGTGAACACCCGAAACCCATTCGTCATTCCCGGTACATTCCCGGTAACTCGGAAAACCTTTCGGTAATCAAATGAGGTCATCCTATATATCAATATTCGTTTACGGACCATTCCGGAAACCGTCGTGACGTCCGTGATCTCATCTGGGACTCTGAACAACATTCGGTAACCAACCATATAACTCAAATACGCATATAACAACGTCTAACCTTAAGTGTGCAGACCCTGCGGGTTCGAGAACTATGTAGACATGACCCGAGCGACTCCTCGGTCAATATCCAATAGCGGGACCTGGATGCCCATATTGGATCCTACATATTCTACGAAGATCTTATCGTTTGAACCTCAGTGCCAAGGATTCATATAATCCCGTATGTCATTCCCTTTGTCCTTCGGTATGTTACTTGCCCGAGATTCGATCGTCAGTATCCGCATACCTATTTCAATCTCGTTTACCGGCAAGTCTCTTTACTCGTTCCGTAATACAAGATCCCGCAACTTACACTAAGTTACATTGCTTGCAAGGCTTGTGTGTGATGTTGTATTACCGAGTGGGTCCCGAGATACCTCTCCGTCACACGGAGTGACAAATCCCAGTCTCGATCTATACTAACTCAACTAACACCTTCGGAGATACCTGTAGAGCATCTTTATAGTCACCCAGTTACGTTGCGACGTTTGATACACATAAAGCATTCCTCCGGTGTCAGCGAGTTATATGATCTCATGGTCATAGGAACAAATACTTGACACGCAGAAAACAGTAGCAACAAAATGACACGATCAACATGCTACGTCTATTAGTTTGGGTCTAGTCCATCACATGATTCTCCTAATGATGTGATCCCTTTATCAAGTAACAACACTTGCCTATGGCCAGGAAACCTTGGCCATCTTTGATCAACGAGCTAGTCAACTAGAGGCTTACTAGGGACAATGTTTTGTCTATGTATCCACACAAGTATTGTGTTTCCAATCAATACAATTATAGCATGGATAATAAACGATTATCATGAACAAAGAAATATAATAATAACTAATTTATTATTGCCTCTAGGGCATATTTCCAACAGCCCTTTCGAACGGGAGACGCATACTGGTCATGCATACTGATAAATTAATTTAATTACCTAAATCTAGAAAGTTTCATCCGGAAACCGAGACACAGTAAATGAAGGGGCGGGGAGGAGATGAAATTTGTACTGACCACCGAATGCAGGGGCGGAGCTCGTACAACGCATGGGGAGGTCTTCGCACAGCAGACCTCACAGCGACGAGACAACTATCACATGTAAATCCACCCGATCATCACAAATATTCTAATTATGTCATTTTAGAGGAAAACAAGTTAAGAATATAATATTCATGAGCTAACCAATGTTTTTATGCCATTTTGTAGCTAAATGGGCTAATTATCTCATTGTTGGGGAAAATAAGGTAAGGGGAATAAGATAGAGGAGAAGAAAGAGGAGGAGGAGGAGAAGAAGAAGAAATCAAGAAGAAGGAGAAGGAGGAGGAGGAGGAGAAGAAGGAGCAGGAGAAGGTATTCTTCTTCTCTTCTTCTCTTCTTCTTCTTTTCTTCTTCTCCTTCTTATTTTTGTCTTCTCCTCCTCCTCCTCTTCTTCTTCTTCTCCTCCTCCTCCTCCTCTTCTTCTTCTTCCTATTCTTTCTATTAAGCTAACTAACTAACTAACCTAACTAACCAAGCTAACTAAACCTATCGCTAAACCTAGATAGCAATAAACAGCAAAAAAATAACAAAAACAGAATCTACCACTAAGTAACTAAAAGAGAATCTAGCTACCACTAAATACCAAACAATAAAAAATCAACTTCTTCTTTTTTCTCTTCTTCTCCTTCTTATTTTTTCTTATTCTCTTCTTCTCTTCTTCTTTACTTCTTCTCCTTCTTATTTTTTTCTTCTCTTCTTCTTCTTCTTCTTCTTATTCTTCTCCTTCTTATTTTTTTTCTTCTCCTCTTCTTCTTCTTCATCATCATCTTCTTCTTCTTCTTCTTTTTCTTCTCCTCCTCCTCCTCCTACTCCTCTTCTTCTTATCCTCTTCTCGTCCTCCTCCTCCTCCTCTTCTCCTCTTCTCCTCCTCCACCTAACTAACCAAGCTAACTAACTAACCTAACTAATTTAACAAGCTACCACTAATTAACAAAACAAAATCTACCACTAAACTACCTACTAATTAACAAAAATAATGCGGGTGGGGGGGTGGGGGTGTGGGAGTTCACCGGGAGGGGCGGCTGTGGCGGGGCCGGGGATGTTGGGGGTGGCAGGGCGGCGCCGGGGGCGCCAGGGGCGGCAACGCGAGATGGTGGGGCAGCGGTAGTGGGGCCGAGGTGGGGCAGCGGCGGGATGGTGGTGGTGGCGCGACGGTGGCGGCGGGGGGGACAGGGGCGGCGACGCGACGGGGGCAGCGGTGCGACGGGGGCGGCAACGCGACGGTGGTGGCGGCGGCCGGTGGGTGTCGGGGATTGGGAGAGAGAGAGAGGGGAGCGCTAGGTGAGCCTTTACAGAGAGAGAGAGGGGCGGGGTGGGGGAAGGAGCCGTTAACGGAGTTAGCTCTTTGCCGTCTACCATGAACGACAAAGAGTCTAGACTCTTTGTCGTGTGCCTCCGGACTCTTTGCCGTCCGCTAGCAGACGACAAAGAAGGGACTCCAGTTTGACCTAACCACCCCGCGGTCTGGTGGGCCCATCTACATCTTTGTCGTCCGCTGTGAGACTCTTTGTCGTCTGCTAGCTGACGGCAAAGATGTCCCTGATGGCAAAAACACTCTATGCCATCAGCCAGTGCTTTGCCGTCTGCTTTGTTGAAGCTGACGGCAAAGACACTCTTTGTCATCAGCTAGCAGACGACAAAGACTAGGCAGATGGTACCCCACTTAACTTCACTAGAGCTTTCATACACTTATAGCTCTAGTACATCATTTGCATGGCAATCCCTATTCCTTGCATCAATATCTATAGATGGATACCTCCATAACCCGTTGGTACGCCTAGTTGATGTGAGACTATCTTCTCCACTTTTCACCCCTTTGAAACCTACCACCATATTATATTCCACCTTTATGCTATGTCCAATGGTTCACGCTCATGTATTGAGTTAAGAATAAAAAGTTGATGCATATTGAAAAAGTACGATCCAATTGCGTGACTTGGACACCGTGGTGCTTAACGTTTGTATTAATGTGGTGAAGATGAAGACATGCCTTGCTAATACAACAAGATGGATAGGGGTAAAATACTCCTTGAGGATTGTATACTTTGAAAGATTAATTCTTTTGCTTCTTATACCTATAAGTATTGCTATGTTAATATTGGTTAATTCATCATTTCTCAATGAGCATACATGCATAAGGTTTCATCATGGATAGCATGTCACATCTAAAATTCTGTTTTTGTCATTTACCTACTCGAGGACCAGTAGGAATTAAGCTTGGGGATGTTTGATATTGTTGGAAATATGCACTAGAGGCAATAATAAAATGGTTATTATCATATTTCCTTGTTCATGATAATCGTCTATCGTTCATGCTATAATTGTATTAACAGGAAACACTAATACATGTGTGAATGAATAGATCACAATGTGTCCCTAGCAAGCCTCTAGTTGGCTAGCTCGTTAGTCAATAGATGATCATGGTTTCCTGATCATGGACATTGGATGTCATTGATAACGGGATCACATCATTGGTAGAATGATGTGGTGGACAAGACCCAATCCTAAGCCTAGCACTAGATCGTATTGTTCGTATGCTAATGCTTTTCTAATGTCAAGTATCTTTTCCTTCGACCGTGATATTGTGCAACTCCCGGATACCGTAGGAGTGCTTTGGGTGTATCAAACGTCACAACGTAACTGGGTGACTATAAAGGTGCACTACGGGTACCTCCGAAAGTGTCTGTTGGGTTGGCACGAATCGAGATCGGGATTTGTCACTCCGTGTGACGGAGAGGTATCTCTGGGCCCACTCGGTAGAACATCATCATGAGCTCAATGTGACTAAGGAGTTAGTCACACGATGACGTGCTACGGAACGAGTAAAGAGACTTACCGGTAACGAGATTAAACAAGGTATAGGTATACCGACGATCGAATCTCGGGCAAGTTCTATACCGACAGACAAAGGGAATCGTATACGGGATTGATTGAATCCTTGACATCGTGGTTCATCCGATGAGATCATCGTGGAGCTAGTGGGAGCCACCATGGGTATCCAGACCCCGCTGATGGTTATTGGCCAGAGAGGTGTCTCGGTCATGTCTGCCTGTCTCCCGAACCCGTAGGGTCTACACACTTAAGGTTCGATGACGCTAGGGTTATAGGGAATTGTTATACGAGATTACCGAAAGTTGTTCGGAGTCCCAGATGAGATCCCGGACGTCACGAGGAGCTCCAGAATGGTCCGGAGGTAAAGATTGATATATAGGACGGATGGTTTCGGACACCGGAAGTGTTTCGGGCATCACCGGTAACGTACCGGGACCACCGAAGGGGGGTGACGACCCCGGGAGGCTAGATGGGCTAAGTGGGGAAGGGAACCAGCCCCTAAGTGGGCTGGTGCGCCCCCCACCCAGCCCATGTGCACCAGAAAAAAGGGGAAGGGGGGAACCCTAACTAAGGCGGGCCTTAGGCCCACCAGAGGGGTGCGCCACCCCTCCCCCTTGCCCTGGCCGCCACCCCTCTCCCATCTAAGGGCTGCCGCACCCCTTAGGGGTGGGAACCCTAAGGTCTGTGCCTCCTCCCTCTTCCCCTATATATAGATGAGGTTCGGGGCTGTTTGAGACACGGTTGAATCTCTCTCTCTCGGCGCAGCCCTGCTCCTCTCCCTCCTCCTCTCTGCCGGCGCTTGGCGAAGCCCTGTCGGGAGACCTCATCTCTCCACCGACACCACGCCGTCGTGTTGCTGGACTTCTTCCCCAACCTCTCCCTCCTCCTTGCTGGATCAAGGTGCGGGAGACGTCACCGGGCTGCACGTGTGTTGAACGCGGAGGTGCCGTTGTTCGGCACTAGATCGGAATCGCTGCGAGTACGACTCCATCAACCGCGTTCTAGCAACGCTTCCGCTTAGCGATCTTCAAAGGTACGAAGATGCTCTTACCCCTCTCTCGTTGCTGGTCTCTCCATAGGAAGATCTGAATAAGCGTAGGAAATTATTTGAATTTATGCTACGTTCCCCTACAGTGGCATCCGAGCCAGGTTTTCTATGCATAGATTCTATGCACGAGTAGAACACAAAAGTTGTGGGCGATGGTTTATCAATTTGCTTGCCGTTACTAGTCTTATTCTTTTCCGGCGGTATTGTGGGATGAAGCGGCCCGGACCGACCTTACACGTACGCTTACGTGAGACTGGTTCCACCGACAGACATGCACATCGTGCATAAAGGTGGCTAGCGGGTGTCTGTCTCTCCTACTCTAGTCGGATTGGATTTGATGAAAAGGGTCCTTATGAAGGGTAAATAGCTTTGGCATATCATCGTTGTGGCTGTCACATAGGTAAGAAGGCGTTCTTGCTAGAAACCCAAATCAGCCACGTAAAACTTGCAACAACAATTAGAGGACGTCTAACTTGTTTTTGCAGGGTTTGACATGTGATGTGATATGGCCAAAGTTGTGATGTTGCATGTATGATGTATGAGATGATCATGTTATTGTAATAGGTTTCACGACTTGCATGTCGATGAGTATGACAACCGGCAGGAGCCATAGGAGTTGTCTTAATTTATTGTATGAGATGCAACGCCATGTGCTTACTATTTTACTTCATTGCTAACGGTTAGCCATAGTAGTAGTGATAGTAGTAGTTGGCGTGACGACTTCACGAAGACACGATGATGGAGATCATGGTGTCACGCCGGTGACAATGATGATCATGCGATGCCTGAAGATGGAGATCGAAAGAGCAAAGATGATAATGGCCATATCATGTCACTATATGATTGCATTGTGATGTTTATCATGTTTTACATCTTATTGCTTAAAACGACGGTAACATAATAAGATGATCCCTCTTAAAATTTCGAGAACGTATTCCCCTAAGTGTGCACCGTTGCGAAGGTTCGTTGTCTCGAAGCACCACGTGATGATCGGGTGTGATAGATTCTAACATTCGCATACAACGGGTGTAAGCCAGATTTACACACGCGAAACACCTAGGTTGACTCGACGAGCTTAGCATGTACAGACATGACCTCGAATACAAGAGACCGAAAGGTCGAACATGAGTCGTATGGTTGAATACGATCAGCATGAAGTTGCTCACCATGGTGACTAGTCCGTCTCACGTGATGATCGGACACGGGTTAGTCAACATGGATCATGTATCACTTAGATGACTAGAGGGATGTCGATTTAAGTGGGAGTTCATACTTAATTTGATTAAATGAACTTAATTGTCATGAACTTAGTCTAAAAGTTGTCTTTACAAATATTGTAGATGTCCAACGTCAACCTCAACTTCAACGCATTCCTAGAGAAAAACAAGCTGAAAGATGATGGTAGCAACTATGCGGACTGGGTTCGCAACCTGAAGCTCATCCTTGAAGCAAGTAAAAAGGCTTATGTCCTTAATGCGCCGCTAGGTGACCCTCCCGCTCCCGCAGCAGCCCAGGACATTCTAAACGTCTGGCAAGCGCGGAGTGATGACTACTCTCTGGTCAGGTGTGGCATGTTATACAGTTTAGAAACGGGGCTCCAAAGACGTTTTGAGCAACACGGGGCATATGAGATGTTCCAAGAGCTGAAGCTAGTTTTTCAAGCTCATGCCTGTGTCGAGAGATATGAAGTCTCTGACAAGTTCTTCAGCTGTAAGATGGAGGAGAACAGTTCTGTCAGTGAGCACATACTCAAAATGTCTGGGTTACACGGTCGTGTGACTTCACTTGGAGTCGAACTTCCGGATGATGCTATCATTGACAGAATCCTCCAGTCTCTCCCACCAAGCTACAAAGGCATTGTGCTTAACTACAACATGCAAGGGATGGAGAAAACCATTCCCGAGTTGTACTCGATGCTCAAGTCTGCAGAAGTAGAAATCAAGAAGGAGCATCAAGTGTTGATGGTCAACAAGACCACTAGTTTCAAGAAAGGCAGGGGTAAGAAGAACTTCAAGAAAGACGGCAAAGCTGTTGCCGCGCCCGGTAAGCCAGATGCCGGGAAGAAGAAAAAGAACGGACCCAAGCCTGAGACTGAGTGCTTCTATTGCAAGGGAAAGGGTCACTGGAAGCGGAACTGCCCCAAATACTTAGTAGACAAGAAGGCCGGCAACGTTAAAGGTATATTTGATATACATGTTATTGATGTGTACCTTACCAGCGCTCGTAGTAGCTCCTGGGTATTTGATACCGGTACTGTTGCTCACATTTGCAACTCAAAGCAGGAACTACGGAATAAGCGGAGACTGGCCAAGGACGAGGTGATGATGCGCGTCGGGAATGGTTCAAAGGTTGATGTGATCGCCGTCGGCACGCTACCTTTACATCTACCGTCGGGATTAGTTTTAAACCTTAATAATTGTTATTTAGTACCAGCTTTAAGCATGAACATTGTATCAGGGTCTTGCTTAATGCGAGATGGCTACTCATTTAAGTCAGAGAATAAGGGTTGTTCTATTTATATGAGTGATATGTTTTATGGTCATGCTCCGCTGGTGAATGGTTTATTCTTGATGAATCTCGATCGTGATGTTACACATATTCATAGTGTGAGTACCAAAAGATGCAAAGTTGATAATGATAGTCCCACATACTTGTGGCACTGCCGCCTTGGTCATATCGGCGTTAAGCGCATGAAGAAGCTCCATACTGATGGACTGCTAGAGTCTCTTGACTTTGAATCATTTGACACATGCGAACCGTGCCTCATGGGCAAGATGACTAAGACTCCATTTTCAGGAATAATGGAGAGAGCAACCGACTTATTGGAAATAATACATACTGATGTGTGTGGTCCAATGAACGTTGAAGCTCGCGGTGGTTATCGTTATGTTCTCACTCTCACCGATGATTTGAGTAGGTATGGGTATATCTACTTGATGAAGCACAAATCTGAGACGTTTGAAAAGTTCAAGGAATTTCAGAGTGAGGTTGAGAATCAACGTGACAGAAAAATTAAATGTCTACGATCTGATCGTGGAGGAGAATATTTGAGTCACGAATTTGGCACACACCTAAGGAAGTGTGGAATCGTTTCACAACTGACGCCGCCTGGCACACCGCAGCGCAACGGAGTGTCTGAACGTCGTAATCATACTTTATTAGATATGGTACGATCTATGATGTCTCTCACCGACTTACCGCTATCATTTTGGGGATACGCATTAGAAACTGCAGCATTCACTTTAAATAGGGCACCGTCTAAATCCGTTGAGACGACACCGTATGAACTATGGTTTGGCAAGAAACCTAAGTTGTCATTTCTTAAAGTTTGGGGCTGCGATGCTTATGTGAAGAAACTTCAACCAGAAAAGCTCGAACCCAAAGCGGAGAAATGCGTATTCATAGGATACCCTAAGGAAACTATTGGGTATACCTTCTATCTTAGATCCGAAGGTAAAACCTTTGTTGCCAAGAACGGATCCTTTCTAGAGAAAGAGTTTCTCTCAAAAGAAGTAAGTGGGAGGAAGGTAGAACTTGATGAGGTAATTACACCCCCTCTCGAACAGGAAAGTAGCGCAGCGCAAGAAGTTGTTCCTGTGGTGCCTACACCGACTGAAGAGGAAGTTAATGATGATGATCATGAAGCTTCGGATCAAGTTACTACTGAACCGCGAAGGTCCACAAGGGTACGCTCCGCACCAGAGTGGTACGGCAAACCTGTGATGGAAATCATGTTGTTAGACAACGATGAACCTTCGAACTATGAAGAAGCGATGGTGGGCCCGGATTCCAACAAATGGCTTGAGGCCATGAAATCCGAGATAGGATCCATGTATGAGAACAAAGTATGGACTTTGGTGGACTTGCCCGATGAACGGCGAGCCATAGAAAATAAATGGATCTTCAAGAAGAAGACTGATGCAAACGGTAATGTAACCGTTTACAAAGCTCGACTTGTCGCAAAGGGTTTTCGACAAATTCAAGGAGTTGACTACGAAGAGACTTTCTCTCCCGTAGCGAAGCTGAAATCAGTCCGAATCATGTTAGCAATTGCCGCCTTCTATGATTATGAAATTTGGCAAATGGACGTCAAAACAGCGTTCCTTAACGGGAACCTTAAGGAAGAGTTGTATATGATGCAACCAGAAGGTTTTGTCGACCCTAAGGGTGCTAACAAAGTATGCAAGCTCCAGCGATCCATCTATGGGCTGGTGCAAGCATCTCGGAGTTGGAACATTCGCTTTAATGAGGTGATTAAAGCGTTTGGGTTCATACAGGTTTACGGAGAAACCTGTCTGTACAAGAAAGTGAGTGGGAGCTCTGTAGCTTTCCTCGTACTATATGTGGATGACATATTATTGATGGGGAATGATATAGAGATGTTGGAGAGCATAAAGGCCTATTTGAACAAGAGTTTTTCAATGAAGGACCTTGGAGAAGCTGCATACATATTAGGCATCAAGATCTATAGAGATAGATCGAGACGCCTCATAGGTCTTTCGCAAAGTACATACCTTGACAAGATACTGAAGAAGTTCAATATGGAAAACTCAAAGAAAGGGTTCTTGCCAGTTTTGCAAGGTATGAGATTGAGTAAGACTCAGTCGCCGACCACGGCAGCAGATAGAGAGAAGATGAGTTCTGTCCCCTACGCTTCAGCTGTGGGCTCTCTAATGTATGCCATGCTGTGTACCAGACCTGATATAAACCTTGCGATAAGCTTGGTAGGGAGGTACCAAAGTAATCCCGGTGCGGAACACTGGACAGCGGTCAAGAATATCCTTAAGTACCTGAAAAGGACTAAGGAAATGTTTCTCGTTTATGGAGGTGACGAAGAGCTCGTCGTAAAGGGTTACGTCGACGCTAGCTTCGACATAGATCCGGATGACTCTAAGTCACAAACCGGATATGTATATGTGTTGAATGGTGGGGCAGTGAGCTGGAGCAGCAGCAAGCAAGAAGTCGTGGCAGCATCTACATGTGAAGCGGAGTACATAGCTGCTTCAGAAGCGGCTCATGAAGGAATTTGGATGAAGGAGCTCATCACCGACCTTGGAGTGGTTCCAAGCGCGTCGGGTCCTATGACACTCTTCTGTGATAACACTGGAGCCATTGCCATAGCCAAGGAGCCCAGGTTTCACCGGAAGACGAAGCACATCAAGCGCCGCTACAACTCCATCCAGGACCATGTCCAGAGTGGAGTGATAGATATTTGTAAAGTACACACGGATCTGAATATTGCAGACCCGTTGACTAAACCTCTTCCACGAGCAAAACATGATCAGCACCATAATGCTATGGGTGTTCGATACATCACAATGTAACTAGATTATTGACTCTAGTGCAAGTGGGAGACTGTTGGAAATATGCACTAGAGGCAATAATAAAATGGTTATTATCATATATCCTTGTTCATGATAATCGTCTATCGTTCATGCTATAATTGTATTAACAGGAAACAGTAATACATGTGTGAATGAATAGATCACAATGTGTCCCTAGCAAGCCTCTAGTTGGCTAGCTCGTTAGTCAATAGATGATCATGGTTTCCTGATCATGGACATTGGATGTCATTGATAATGGGATCACATCATTGGGAGAATGATGTGGTGGACAAGACCCAATCCTAAGCCTAGCACTAGATCGTATTGTTCGTATGCTAATGCTTTTCTAATGTCAAGTATCTTTTCCTTCGACCGTGAGATTGTGCAACTCCCAGATACCGTAGGAGTGCTTTGGGTGTATCAAACGTCACAACGTAACTGGGTGACTATAAAGGTGCACTACGGGTACCTCCGAAAGTGTCTGTTGGGTTGGCACGAATCGAGATCGGGATTTGTCACTCCGTGTGACGGAGAGGTATCTCTGGGCCCACTCGGTAGAACATCATCATGAGCTCAATGTGACTAAGGAGTTAGTCACACGATGACGTGCTACGGAACGAGTAAAGAGACTTACCGGTAACGAGATTAAACAAGGTATAGGTATACCGACGATCGAATCTCGGGCAAGTTCTATACCGACAGACAAAGGGAATCGTATACGGGATTGATTGAATCCTTGACATCGTGGTTCATCCGATGAGATCATCGTGGAGCTAGTAGGAGCCACCATGGGTATCCAGACCCCGCTGATGGTTATTGGCCAGAGAGGTGTCTCGGTCATGTCTGCCTGTCTCCCTAAGGGCTGCGCCCCCTCCCTCTTCCCCTATATATAGATGAGGTTCAGGGCTGTTTGAGACACGGTTGAATCTCTCTCTCTCGGCGCAGCCCTGCTCCTCTCCCTCCTCCTCTCTGCCGGCGCTTGGCGAAGCCCTGTCGGGAAACCTCGTCTCTCCACCGACACCACACCATCGTGTTGCTGGACTTCTTCCCCAACCTCTCCCTCCTCCTTGTTGGATCAAGGTGCGGGAGACGTCACCGGGCTGCACGTGTGTTGAACGCGGAGGTGCCGTTGTTCGGCACTATATCGGAATCGCTGCGAGTACGACTCCATCAACCGCGTTCTAGCAACGCTTCCGCTTAGCGATCTTCAAAGGTACGAAGATGCTCTTACCCCTCTCTCATTGCTGGTCTCTCCATAGGAAGATCTGAATAAGCGTAGGAATGTTTTTGAATTTATGCTACGTTCCCCTACAGATATGTATCCAACGTATCTATAATTTTTTTATTGTTCCATGCTGATATATTATCATTTTAGAATACTTTTGGGGTATTTACATACCAATTTATATGATTTTTTAGCACTAACTTATTGACCGAGTGCCGAGTGTCAGTTGTTGTTTTCTCCATGTTTTTCACTTTTCAGGTTTTCAATACCAAACAAAGTCCAATTAATGCGGAACTTTTTGATGATTTTTTAGACCAAAATAAGACCGAGTATGGGAAGAAGGCTGGAGGCTGCACGAGGGGCTCACAAGACACCAAGGCACGCCCTGGGGCCCCCCTAATGGCTTGTGCCTCCCTCGTGGCCCTCCCGACTCCGTTATCTCGCCTACAAATTATCATCTATTCCAAAAAACCGAAGGGAGGACACAAAACACTTTTTACGCCGCCGCAAGTCTTTGTACCGACGGGAGGCCATCTGGAGCTCCGTTTCGGCACCCTATTGGAGGAGGATCGATCATGGAGGGGCTCTTCATCAAGCTTGCTGCCCTCATGGTGATGTGTCAGTAGTTCACCACAGACCTACAGGTCCATGGCCAGTACCTAGAAGTCAATCTCTCTCTTGATCTTCAATACAATGATCACTGCGTCTTCGCTTTGATTCACATGATGTAATTCCTTTTGAGTGGTGCGTTTGTTGGGATCCGATGAATTGTTGGTTTATATTCATATTATTCATGATAAACATTTGAGTCTTCTCTGAAATCTTATATGATTCTTATGTGCATGATTATGATAGCTTCGTAATTCTCTCTGATCTATTGAAATAGTTTGGCCAACTAGATTGATATTTCTTCGGTGACAGAGGTGCGTTGTAGTAGGTTCAACCTGGCGAATTTCTATATCCCACTAACAGAAGGGGACAAAATGCGTCTTTGTGTTGTTGCTACTAAGGATATAATGATGGGGTTTATTCACATTGCTCGAGTTTACTTTGTCTACATCATATCATCGTTCTCCATGCATTACTTTGTTTGTGATGATCTTAATACGTAGAAAGACAAGCATAGAAGCGCTCTTGAAGTGAAGTAATAGTAATAGGTGCAGGCATGAGTTGGCCTATTTATTTATGAACGTGATGCATATATACACATGATCATTGTCGTCAATATCGCATAACTATCCGCTTTTGTGTCAATTGACCAACAGTAATTTGCTTACCCACCCTATGCTATTTTCCATGAGAGATGCCATTCGGGAAAACTATGCCCCCGGGTCTATTCACAACATGTTTAAAAAACCTTCAATATCTTGCCGCTATTTACGTATTTTTATTTTATTTTGCAATTTAATATTAAATACAGTTCTCTACACTCCTTACTAGCTTGCAAATAACGAGACCAAGGGGATTGACAACCCTCTTGCCCACGTTGGGTGCAAGTTGTTTGTTATTTTATGTGCAGCCGCTCAAGCCGGGTGTGATTGATATTCCTATTGGTTCAATAAACCTTGGTTTCATAACTGAGGGAAATACTTGCCCACATTATGCTGTGATAACCCGTTCTTCTTCATGGAAAACCCAACGCATATCACAAGTATCAGGCAGTGCAGCGCGCGGCATGGCTACTGCAGGGTGGGGGCGTGGCTGGGTGGGGAACGGCGGAGAACAATGTCCGACGGCGGGGGGGGGGGAGGGTAAAATCAGTGCTTCTCACAATGCATTGTAGCTCAAGTGCCGGTTGGTTGTTAGTGTTGGCGCTAATTATGTGGTTAACGCCAACAATAATTGGTGTTGTGTTGTTAGGGATGCTCTAATAGGTAGATGGCGTGTGAAAACGCATATTAGATAAGAAGTGTTGATTGAAGTATATAATAATGCAATTTAGGAGGTACACACAAATGCAGTACACAAATTAATGTGTGAAGTATTACATAATATGAAGTACACAAAATTACAACATGAATAATGGATTACACAAATCATGTAGTACAACGTCGTTTGACAATTCTCTCAACGACGGTTTGGGTCTTTTAAATATTGCTTGAATACTTTCGGCTCATGTTATGACTGTGACATAAAAAGGGACGTCCTGTCTTAGGCAAGGTAATTCTTCTACTTCTGGTGGTGTAATTTTCGTCGTCATCATAGTTCTCCTCTTCTTTTGGGCCCATGCCAAACTAATCATAGACATCCTCGTTGGTCGCTCCGTCCATCCCGACGATGCATCTCTTGGATTTCGTGACAACAATACGACTCGGCTTTGTCGGGCCAGTTATGTAGAAGCATTGTGGCACGTCCTTAGGGAATACCCAAGGCTCATATTTGATGACAATTCCTTTGACACCCTTTGAACCAGCAGGTTGTGCTTTGAGCAGAGACATGGTAACGACACCATGTTCTTCCTTGTTGACATTCTTCACCCATCTGACCCAGAACAGTGGCACCGTGTGGTCTTCGGCGTACTCAAGTTCCCATATCTCTTCGATCCTTCTGTAGTTTCTGTTATTTTCATTCTCGGTGAAGGCAATTACCGTGACGCCTGAGTTCTGGTAATCATAGTTTTTGTCTTTTTCCTTAGTATAGAATGTGTATCCATTGATATCATATGATTGGTATGTGGCGGCAGTGCATGCGGGGCCTACTGGTAATGCATATATGAGATTTGCATTCTCCCGAATTCGCTCTTTTAACCAAGCTGCAAATTTGGAGTTGTGCTTGACGATCGAATCTCGGGCAAGTAACATATCGAAGGACAAAGGGAATGACATACGGGATTATACGAATCCTTGGCACTGAGGTTCAAACGATAAAGATCTTCGTAGAATATGTAGGATCCAATATGGGCATCCAGGTCCCGCTATTGGATATTGACCGAGGAGTCTCTCGGGTCATGTCTACATAGTTCTCGAACCCGCAGGGTCTGCACACTTAAGGTTCGACGTTGTTTTATGCGTATTTGAGTTATATGGTTGGTTACCGAATGTTGTTCGGAGTCCCGGATGAGATCACGGACGTCACGAGGGTTTCCGGAATGGTCCGGAAACGAAGATTGATATATAGGATGACCTCATATGATTACCGGAAGGTTTTTCGGAGTTACCGGGAATGTACCGGGAATGACGAATGGGTTCCGGGAGTTCACCGGAGGGGGGCAACCCACTCCGGGGAAGCCCATAGGCTTTTGGGGGACACACCAGCCCTTAGTGGGCTGGTGGGACAGCCCCAAGGGAGACTATGCGCCAAGATAAGAAAATCAAAGGAAAAAAAAAGAGGGAAGAAGTGGGAAGGGAGGGGGACTCCTCCCACCAAACCAAGTCCAACTCGGTTTGGGGGGGGGAGTCCTCCCCCCCTTGGCTCGGCCGACCCCTTGGGAGTCCCTTGGACCCCAAGGCAAGGTCCCCCTCCCTCCTCCTATATATATGGGGCTTTTAGGGCAGATTTGAGACGACTTTCTCACGGCTGCCCGACCACATACCTCCATAGTTTTTCCTCTAGATCGTGTTTCTGCGGAGCTCGGGCGGAGCCTTGCTGAGACAAGATCATCACCAACCTCCGGAGCGCCGTCACGCTGCCGGAGAACTCTTCTACCTCTCCGTCTCTCTTGCTGGATCAAGAAGGCCGAGATCATCGTCGAGCTGTACGTGTGCTGAACGCGGAGGTGCCGTCCGTTCGGTACTAGATCGTGGGACTGATCGCGGGATTGTTCGCGGGGCGGATCGAGGGACGTGAGGACGTTCCACTACATCAACCGCGTTCTCTAACGCTTCTGCTGTACGATCTACAAGGGTACGTAGATCACTCATCCCCTCTCGTAGATGGACATCACCATGATAGGTCTTCGTGCGCGTAGGAAATTTTTTGTTTCCCATGCGACGTTCCCCAACAGTGGCATCAGAGCTAGGTACATGCATAGATGTCTTCTCGAGTAGAACACAAAAGGTTTTGTGGGCGGTGATGTGCGTTTTGCTGCCCTCCTTATTCTTTTCTTGATTCCGCGGTATTGTTGGATTGAAGCGGCTTGGACCGACATTACTCGTACGCTTACGAGAGACTGGTTTCATCGTTACGAGTAACCCCCTTTGCTCAAAGATGACTGGCAAGTGACGGTTTCTCCAACTTTAGTTGAATCGGATTTGACCGAGGAGGTCCTTGGATGAGGTTAAATAGCAACTCATATATCTCCGTTGTGGTGTTTGCGTAAGTAAGATGCGATCCTACTAGATACCCTTGGTCACCACGTAAAACTTGCAACAACAAAATTAGAGGACGTCTAACTTGTTTTTGCAGGGTATGATTGTGATGTGATATGGCCAATGATGTGATGTGATATATTGGATGTATGAGATGATCATGTTGTAATAGAAATATCGACTTGCACGTCGATGGTACGGCAACCGGCAGGAGCCATAGGGTTGTCTTTATACTAACATATTTGTGCTTGCAGATGCGTTTACTATTTTGCTAGGATGTAGCTTTAGTAGTAATAGCATAAGTAGCACGACAACCCCGATGGCAACACGTTGATGGATGATCATGGTGTGGCGCCGGTGACAAGAAGATCGTGCCGGTGCTTTGGTGATGGAGATCAAGAAGCACGTGATGATGGCCATATCATGTCACTTATGAATTGCATGTGATGTTAATCCTTTTATGCACCTTATTTTGCTTAGAACGACGGTAGCATTATAAGGTGATCTCTCACTAAAATTTCAAGACGAAATTGTGTTCTCCCCGACTGTGCACCGTTGCTACAGTTCGTCGTTTCGAGACACCACGTGATGATCGGGTGTGATAGACTCAACGTTCACATACAACGGGTGCAAAACAGTTGCGCACGCGGAACACTCGGGTTAAGCTTGACGAGCCTAGCATGTGCAGACATGGCCTCGGAACACATGAGACCGAAAGGTCAATCATGAATCATATAGTTGATATGATTAGCATAGGGATGCTTACCACTCAAACTACTCTCGACTCACGTGATGATCGGACTTGGGATAGTGTAAGTGGATCATGAACCACTCAAATGACTAGAGAGATGTATTTTTTGAGTGGGAGTTTAGCATATAATTTGATTAAGTTGAACTCTAATTATCTTGAACATAGTCTAAGTCCACTTTGAATATATTTGTGTTGTAGATCATGGCTCACGCGAGTGTCATCCCGAATTTTAATACGTTCCTAGAGAAAGCTAAGTTGAAAGATGATGGAAGCAACTTTGTAGACTGGGCTCGTAATCTTAAGCTAATCTTACAAGCTGGAAAGAAGGATTATGTCCTTAATGCTGCGCTAGGAGATGAACCACCCGCTACGGCTGATCAGGATGTTAAGAACGCTTGGTTAGCACGTAAGGAGGACTACTCAATAGTTCAATGTGCAGTCTTGTATGGCTTAGAGCCGGGACTTCAACGTCGCTTTGAGCGTCATGGTGCATTTGAGATGTTCCAGGAGTTGAAGTTTATCTTTCATAAGAACGCCCGGATCGAGAGGTATGAGACCTCCGATAAATTCTATGCTTGCAAGATGGAGGAAAACTCGTCTGTCAGTGAACATGTGCTCAAAATGTGTGGGTACTCAAATCGTCTAGCTGAACTGGGGATTGAACTCCCGCAAGAAGCTATCACTGACAGAATCCTCCAATCACTGCCGCCAAGCTATAAAGGCTTTGTGTTGAACTACAACATGCAAGGGATGAACAAGTCTCCCGGCGAGTTGTTTGCGATGCTGAAAGTCGCAGAGTCTGAACTCCGAAAAGAGCATCAAGTGTTGATGGTGAGCAAGACCACTAGTTTCAAGAGAAACGGCAAAGGCAAGAAGGGAAATTCGAAGAAGAGCGGCAAGCCTATTGCCAATCCGCCGAAGAAACCCAAGGCTGGACCTAAGCCTGAAACAGAGTGCTTCTATTGCAAGGGTATGGGTCACTGGAAGCGCAATTGCCCCAAGTATCTGGCAGATAAGAAGGCGGGCAAAGAAAAATCAGGTATATTTGATATACATGTTATTGATGTGTACTTAACCGGCTCTCGTAGTAGTGCCTGGGTATTCGATACCGGTTCTGTTGCTCACATTTGCAACTCGAAGCAGGAACTGCGGAATAGACGAAGGCCAGCGAAAGACGAAGTGACGATGCGTGTAGGAAACGGTTCCAAGGTTGATGCAATCGCCGTCGGCACCGTGTCACTTCAACTACCATCGGGATTAGTGATGAACTTAAATCATTGTTATTTAGTGCCTGCGTTGAGCATGAACATTATATCTGGATCTTGTTTATTGCGAGACGGTTACTCTTTTAAGTCTGAGAATAATGGTTGTTCTATTTCTATGAGTAACATCTTTTATGGTCATGCACCGAATGTGAGAGGATTGTTCATATTGAATCTCGATAGCGATACGCATATACATAACATAGAGACCAAAAGAGTTAGAGTAAACAATGATAGCGCCATATTTTTGTGGCACTGCCGCTTGGGTCATATTGGTGTAAAGCGCATGAAGAAACTCCATGCTGATGGACTTTTGGAGTCACTTGACTTTGATTCACTTGACACGTGCGAACCATGCCTCATGGGCAAGATGACTAAAACTCCGTTCTCCGGAACAATGGAGCGTGCAAGTGACTTGTTGGAAATCATACATACCGATGTGTGTGGTCCGATGAGCGTGGAGGCACGCGGCGGATATCGTTATTTTCTCACCTTCACTGACGATTTAAGTAGATATGGTTATGTCTACTTGATGATGCACAAGTCTGAAACATTTGAAAAGTTCAAGCAATTTCAGAGTGAAGTAGAAAATCATCGTAACAAGAAGATCAAGTCCCTACGGTCTGATCGTGGGGGTGAATATCTGAGTTTCGAGTTTGGTACTCACTTAAGACAATGTGGAATTGTTTCGCAGTTAACACCGCCTGGAACACCACAACGTAATGGTGTGTCCGAACGTCGTAATCGTACTTTGTTAGAGATGGTGCGATCTATGATGTCTCGTACTAATTTTCCGTTATCATTTTGGGGTTATGCATTAGAAACAGCTGCATTCACTTTAAATAGGGCACCATCAAAATCCGTTGAGACGACACCATACGAACTGTGGTATGGCAAAAGACCAAAGTTGTCGTTTCTTAAAGTTTGGGGATGTGATGCTTATGTCAAAAAGCTTCAGCCTGAAAAGCTGGAACCCAAAGCGGAAAAGTGCGTCTTTATAGGTTACCCAAAGGAGACAGTTGGGTACACCTTCTATCTCAAATCCAAGGGCAAAGGGTTTGTTGCTAAAAACGGAACTTTTCTCGAGAAGGAGTTTCTCTCGAGAGAATTGAGTGGGAGGAAGATAGAACTTGACGAGGTTGTCGAACCTCTCATCCCTCTGGATGGTGGCGCAGGGCAAGGGGAAACCTCTGTCGTTGCGACGCCGGTTGAGGAGGAAGTTAATGATGATGATCATGAAACTCCAGTTCAAGTTTCTGTTGAACCACGCAGGTCGACGAGATCACGTGCTGCTCCAGAGTGGTACGGTAATCCCGTCTTGTCAATCATGTTGTTAGACAACAATGAACCTGCGAATTATGAAGAAGCAATGGTGGGCACAGATTCCAACAAATGGCTAGAAGCCATGAAATCTGAGATAGGATCCATGTATGAGAACAAAGTGTGGACTTTGGAGATACTACCTGAAGGCCGCAAGGCTATTCAGAACAAATGGATCTTTAAGAAGAAGACGGACGCTGACGGTAATGTGACCGTTTATAAAGCTCGACTTGTGGCAAAGGGTTTTTCACAAGTTCCAGGAGTTGACTACGATGAGACCTTCTCACCCGTAGCGATACTTAAGTCCGTCAGAATCATGTTAGCAATAGCTGCATTTTTCGATTATGAAATCTGGCAGATGGATGTCAAAACGGCATTCCTTAATGGTTTCCTTAAGGAAGAGTTGTATATGATGCAACCCGAAGGTTTTGTCGATCCTAAAAATGCTGACAAGGTGTGCAAGCTCCAGCGATCCATTTATGGACTGGTGCAAGCATCTCGGAGTTGGAACAAGCGCTTTGATGAGGTGATCAAAGCATTTGGGTTTATACAAGTGGTTGGAGAATCTTGTATTTACAAGAAAGTGAGTGGGAGCTCTGTGGCGTTTCTAATATTATATGTGGATGACATATTACTGATTGGAAACAACGTAGAGCTTTTGGAGAGCATAAAAGGTTACTTGAATAAAAGTTTCTCTATGAAGGACCTAGGAGAAGCTGCTTACATTCTAGGCATTAAGATCTATAGGGATAGATCAAAACGCCTGATAGGACTTTCACAAAGCACATACCTTGATAAAGTTTTGAAGAGGTTCAAAATGGAACAGTCCAAGAAAGGGTTCTTGCCGGTGTTACAAGGTACGAGATTGAGTAAGACTCAGTGCCCAGCAACTGATGAAGATAGAGAGCATATGCGCTCCATCCCCTATGCTTCAGCCGTAGGCTCTATCATGTATGCAATGCTGTGCACTAGACCGGATGTTAGCCTGGCCATAAGTATGGCAGGTAGGTTCCAGAGTAATCCAGGAGTGGATCACTGGACGGCGGTCAAGAATATCCTGAAGTACCTGAAAAGGACTAAGGAGATGTTTCTCGTGTATGGAGGTGACGAAGAGCTCGCCGTAAAAGGTTACGTCGATGCAAGCTTTGACACAGATCCGGACGACTCTAAGTCGCAAACCGGATACGTATTTATTCTTAATGGGGGTGCAGTAAGCTGGTGCAGTTCCAAGCAAAGCGTCGTAGCAGATTCTACATGTGAAGCGGAGTACATGGCTGCCTCGGAGGCGGCTAAGGAGGGTGTCTGGATGAAGCAGTTCATGACGGATCTTGGAGTGGTGCCAAGTGCACTGGATCCAATAACCTTGTTCTGTGACAACACTGGTGCCATTGCCTTAGCAAAGGAACCAAGGTTTCACAAGAAGACCAGACACATCAAACGACGCTTCAACCTCATCCGCGACTACGTCGAGGAGGAGGACGTAAATATATGCAAAGTGCACACGGATCTGAATGTAGCAGACCCGCTGACTAAACCTCTTCCACGGCCAAAACATGATCGACACCAGAACTGTATGGGTGTTAGATTTATTACAATGTAATTCACATGGTGATGTGAGGGCTAGATTATTGACTCTAGTGCAAGTGGGAGACTGTTGGAATTATGCCCTAGAGGCAATAATAAATGTATAGTTATTATTATAATTCCTGTATCAAGATAATAGTTTATTATCCATGCTATAATTGTATTGAATGAAGACTCATTTACATGTGTGGATACATAGACAAAACACCGTCCCTAGCATGCCTCTAGTTGGCTATCCAGTTGATCGATGATAGTCAGTGTCTTCTGATTATGAACAAGGTGTTGTTGCTTGATGACTGGATCACGTCATTGGGAGAATCACGTGATGGACTAGACCCAAACTAATAGACGTAGCATGTTGATCGTGTCATTTTGTTGCTACTGTTTTCTGCGTGTCAAGTATTTATTCCTATGACCATGAGATCATATAACTCACTGACACCGGAGGAATGCTTTGTGTGTATCAAACGTCGCAACGTAACTGGGTGACTATAAAGATGCTCTACAGGTATCTCCGAAGGTGTTAGTTGAGTTAGTATGGATCAATACTGGGATTTGTCACTCCGTGTGACGGAGAGGTATCTCGGGGCCCACTCGGTAATACAACATCACACACAAGCCTTGCAAGCAATGTAACTTAGTGTAAGTTGCGGGATCTTGTATTACGGAACGAGTAAAGAGACTTGCCGGTAAACGAGATTGAAATAGGTATACGGATACTGACGATCGAATCTCGGGCAAGTAACATACCGAAGGACAAAGGGAATGACATACGGGATTATACGAATCCTTGGCACCGAGGTTCAAACGATAAAGATCTTCGTAGAATATGTAGGATCCAATATGGGCATCCAGGTCCCGCTATTGGATATTGACCGAGGAGTCTCTCGGGTCATGTCTACATAGTTCTCGAACCCGCAGGGTCTGCACACTTAAGGTTCGACGTTGTTTTATGCATATTTGAGTTATATGGTTGGTTACCGAATGTTGTTCGGAGTCCCGGATGAGATCACGGACGTCACGAGGGTTTCTGGAATGGTCCGGAAACGAAGATTGATATATAGGATGACCTCATTTGATTACCGGAAGGTTTTTCGGAGTTACCGGGAATGTACCGGGAATGACGAATGGGTTCCGGGAGTTCACCGGAGGGGGGCAACCCACTCCGGGGAAGCCCATAGGCTTTTGGGGGACACACCAGCCCTTAGTGGGCTGGTGGGACAGCCCCAAGGGAGCCTATGCGCCAAGATAAGAAAATCAAAGGAAAAAAAAAGAGGGAAGAAGTGGGAAGGGAGGGGGACTCCTCCCACCAAACCAAGTCCAACTCGGTTTGGGGGGGGGAGTCCTCCCCCCCTTGGCTCGGCCGACCCCTTGGGAGTCCCTTGGACCCCAAGGCAAGGTCCCCCTCCCTCCTCCTATATATATGGGGCTTTTATGGCAGATTTGAGACGACTTTCTCACGGCTGCCCGACCACATACCTCCATAGTTTTTCCTCTAGATCGTGTTTCTGCGGAGCTCGGGCAGAGCCCTGCTGAGACAAGATCATCACCAACCTCCGGAGCGCCGTCACGCTGCCGGAGAACTCTTCTACCTCTCCGTCTCTCTTGCTGGATCAAGAAGGCCGAGATCATCGTCGAGCTGTACGTGTGCTGAACGCGGAGGTGCCGTCCGTTTGGTACTAGATCGTGGGACTGATCGCGGGATTGTTCGCGGGGCGGATCGAGGGACGTGAGGACGTTCCACTACATCAACCGCGTTCTCTAACGCTTCTGCTGTACGATCTACAAGGGTACGTAGATCACTTATCCCCTCTCGTAGATGGACATCACCATGATAGGTCTTCGTGCGCGTAGGAAATTTTTTGTTTCCCATGCGACGTTCCCCAACAGTGCTCTCTAATATCTGGGCTTCGGTCCTTTGCCTCCCTTCCATTGCATGCTCTCTCTTTAAGGTGTCCTTGTCTTTAAAGAATGTGTATCCATTGTTGTAACACCACTGTGTGTGCTCTGTCAAAGTCGTCATGGTGGTTTTGTATATCCACAAGTCGAGCTAGATAGTCCTCCCGATCGAGCATGCGAGAAGTCTATGGACCTTAGGTAGGTTGGGGCGTGCCATTTATGGAGGGTGAAGGAAAATTTAATGCAAGTGGGTGGAGGATAGAGCTAGCTAGCAATCTTAATAAGAGACTGGGTGTGTGGAGGCTAGCAAACTTAACTAATGCATCACCTAGCTAGATCTAACTACCTAATTAAGAATCATGATAAAATAATTGAGTTTCTTAAGATGAGGAGGTAAGAGAGAGGAGCAAGAGGAAGAGGAAGGGAGTATACACAAGGGTTACCACGTGGGAAGTGTTGCAACTTTATTACTCGTGTAGCTAGACAATACAATGCCAACACTATTATGTATACTCCTCGCGTCCCATTGTATGCTACGCTCGCGTTATGTGGGCCCAAAAGTTGACCAATAAAAATGGACCCACAAAATATATTATTGGCGCCGGATGAAGCCTATGCCATAGATATAACAAATACTGCCGGTGTAGCATCAACCTAGTACGCCAACAGTAAGTTACGCCTACACACAACATTGGAGTCCACATACAAGTGGCATTCCACGTACGTCCAACGTCAGCACTAATTAACTAGATATGTCGTACTAAAATGGCCGACGCCAGTGCTATTTGAAAAATGTAGTGCTGGCGTCAGTTGCATACGGCGCGCCACCAACAAGAGTTGTGGCTAGCCATTTCTCTACTAGTGAATATCATGCATTAAGGATAGTAAAACTGAGCCTAAAGCGAGGCTTGACAGCGATTTGCGTTTCTGGTCGTCGGATCCTGTGTCTTGATAGTTATTGGCCGTCTGATGCACGATTACCTCCCGCTTGGGCCGTTCCTGGGCCTACTGTCCTTGGGCCGCTATTCCAGCAGCCAAATCGAATGCATCTCGTTCATTGTTGCGGGTTAACGTCGGATCACAAACGAACGGCTGTGATTCTGCTCGGTGCCCCTCCTACCACGCCCGCTCCGCTTTCCCCGATCTCTCGTCACCACCTAGGGATAGACCTTGATCAGAGTGAGAAATAGAGAAAGAAAGGTGATTGATGGCAGCGGCGGCGATGACCACGATATTGGCGTATGCATCAACCAAACCGGGCCTCTTCCTGATCTCGGCCTAGCGCTGCTATTTGCTGCCACGAAGAGAGAGATGGAGGGAGGGAGCTGGATGATATGGAATGGAGCTGGAGCACACTCCACACGTTGCCTCTTCCTTTTGCTGCCGGCAGCTCCTACGGGATATATGATAGCCGCCCGCCGGTTCTTCACCGCCGCCTCGCGCCACCTATCCCTTCCCCTTAATGACTCCATGCCATTCCTACGGCCTCGCCTCGGAGATCTTGGAAGCCGCCGCCACCGCCTATTGTCGGTCTACAGGGACGCCGCCCCCATCGTTTCTTGTTTTGGCCCGGCGCCGTCTCCCAATCCGTACAGTTGAGGGATGCGCAAGCAACTTCAATCAGGAGGATGCCGTGCCAGAGGTCTTCCATCCCAGCTCTGTTTTGTTCATGGTTTTTTTCAATGAATGTGTTGCTTCAAATTTTGTTTGGGTACTGCAAATTGATGTGACCAAGAGTATGTCCTGGATCGCTGTTTTAGATTCTGAAGTTCATTGACATCAACCGATTCTTCTCAACTTCATTTGTACTTTCTCACCAGTGAACATCTTTACTATCAACTTTAATTTATAGCTTAGGAGGGTGTTGTCAATAGTTTTACAGGGGCCCTTAATTTTCAGATGATAGAGTCATTTCTATTCTTATCATAAGCATTTCTTACCTAGGCCCACCATTGTCGTGCCAACTCATGGCCAGTTTGCACTGGCACCAAGAGGACTCCAGCGACCTGGCATGTAACCCGCCTAGAAGTCAGATGGTGAAGAGTAATCCTCTCATGGCCCATGGATGCATTACCGGTAGTCGGTCTAACCTGCGTTGAAGTGATATGCATCTGGATTATATCTGATTTTAGTAATATAGAAATCAGAAGTGATTTATTCACTCTTTTGTATGCACCTATTTTAGATGACGCATTTGATGGTTCTGGTATTCCGTTTTATGTGGTTTGATTTTATCAACCTAATTCAGTCTTTTTTTGCAGATCATTTACTAAAGAAAATTGTTTGAGGTGAAGAGTCGAAGGCCTGAAGATAAATGTTTCTGATCAAGACGATGGCCAACACAACTCCTGGGGAACAAGACCAACGCTATGTGCTTGCATGATTGAAGTTCGCAGATATGTTTACTTTGCTCCAAGATCGTATAGCAAGTGTATTGCTTCATCAGGCACCTTTTATCATCCATTTTTATTATTCAATTTTCTGTATGGTCGTCATAGATGCTATTACAGGGATGTATTAGTATTTTTCATGCGTTGTTGTAAATAGAACACTCTTTGTACTAATAGATGTGTTCTTTTATTTTAAATATTTCTTTTCAGGCTAGGAAGAAAATTAGTTTAAATTGGCCATTGGATTTCAGAAAATTCAGAATAAGTTCGTACACCAGACGTAATGGGATAAATCATGTACCACACCATGCTTGAGCCCTTATTCCTTGAGTATATGCAGTTGTATTCTTGGTCATGCGTTACTCATTCAGGTCAGTTTATTTCTCTTTTTTGATTCGCAGTTGTTGGCATGAATTTAGCGTTAATTTTGTCATATCATTGACAACAATTTGAACATGTCAATCAGGGAAACTTATGCCCATCATAAGTGCACTTTTATTCAGTTTGCTGAGAAATGAGTAGTCAATCTCTCATCAAAATTGGTTTCTGTTCTATGCATAGATGCAGTTGCGACAATTACCTTCATCAGCTATTTTTTTCTTTCGCAGTTGGGCCTTGTATCCATACGGGTTAAACAATTAAGCTGGCTTAATTTGTGGCCTAATATGTTCCTTTTGATACATAATACTGTATAATGGTTTATCTGTGCTCCCACACAGGCTCATATCTATAGTTGCATCAGAAAATTGTTGCAACTAAAATTTTGTTTTCCATTCTTTCAGCTGTGCATGCTAATCTAGAAGTATTATCAATATATGTATGCAAATAGTATTAAAATGTTAACTCCAAATAGGCAAAACTGTCGAACTAACTTGAATGATTTGGACTTGGAAGTAGTAGCAATGAAGTGTTCAATATTTTTTATGTTCTTCGATGTTGGAAGAGGATCATAGCTGGGATGATATCTTTTACCGCTGAAAAGAGAGGGCTGCTACCGGATGAACTTTGTTACTTTGCAATTTTTTACACATGTGTCTTCATTTATCTTTCATTTTGTATAGATAATAGCTGGCTATGAATTTATTGTTATCCAAGAGCATGGTTACCAAGAATCCATAACTATAATAATATAGGAATTGGGTCCTCTGAAAGAAATATATTCAATGATGTTCAGATTTTCCATTGTGTACTTATGACCTATTGACACATCGGTAAGTACTTCCTCTGTAAACTAATATAAGAGCATTTAGAACACTATTTTAGTAATCTAAACACTCTTATATTAGTTTACAGAGGGAGTATGAATTAAGGGCCTTTTTTCCTTTCTTATGCTTATGGATGAATTTTGGATTCTTTCTAGCACTATTCTTCAGTTTTTAACGCAGTGCTCGAAAAACACAAGAGCAATAAGCAAACTTTAGCAATATAATTTAGTTGTAATTTCTACATGGTAGATGGTGTGAGTTCCATCACAAGTGCAGTTCCACCCAAATGTTCGTTAGTACTTGCATGATGCATGCCATGTCAAATTATATAATATGTTATGTGTATTCCCCCTACATTTAATGTTCTACAACTAGATCAGCTATGATACAAGATGTGTTTTGTTTGACAAAGGGATTTCTTTAGCTTAATATGCCATCATAATAGTGACCAACCAAGGAGCTGGGAACATAGTGAACTAGTGCACAGTAACCCCTCTAATGTAAATATATTCTTGTTATTTTTCGTGTAAAATGTCAGATACCAATGCAACTTTCATGTCAAAGAAACCATGCTTCTAAAGACATTCATTGCTTTAGAATTTTTTTATGTTGTGGCCATCTTTGAATATATTTGGTCTTAGTGTGCAGTTCATATTGATGTTAGCCATTAACAAATTTACATCAATGGTTTGCCACAAATTCAAACTAATTAACATCAAGCTCATTAGACCCAAGAAAATAACACAATCCCACACCATTTATTTGTGTAAATTTAATGTTCATATTTTGTGTTGCCACATGATTACACAAATTTCTATATTTATATCGCAAAAATAGACCGGCGCAGCAACGCGCGCCATCATGGTCTAGTAACTTATTGATATAAGGTAAATGGATTAGCACTTACGCTAGCACCCTCATGTATAATACACAACTTTATTCTTGTAGACGTTCTTGGGCCTCCAAGTGCAGAGTTTTGTAGGACAATAACACATTACTCTCAAGTGGATGACCTAAGGTTTATCAATCCGTGGGAGGTGTAGGATGAAGATGGTCTCTCTCAAACAAACCTGCAATAAAATACAAGAAATCTCTAGTGTCCCCAACACACCTAATACAATGGAAAATTATATAGGTGCACTAGTTCGGCGAAGAAATGGTGATACAAGTGTAGTATGGATATTAGATATAGGTTTTTGTAATATGAAATATAAAAACAGCAAGATAACAAGTAGTAAAATGAGAATAAGCGGGATTGCAATGCTTAGAAACAAGGCCGAGGGTTCATAATTTCACTGGGGCAACCTCTCAACAATGCTAACATACTAGAATCATATGATCTCAATGTGCGACAAAGAATCACTCCAAAGTTCATATCTAGCACAAACATAAGATGAAATTGTTGTAGGTGCTACTGCAACAAAAGACCTTCCAAGGGCGCCAGAAACAAGCGTGTTGACGAGAGACTATTCTTGTCTAGATACTCCTCAGCAACGGCACCAAGAATCCTTCTGCTACGGCTACGCCTTTAGGGACTTCCTAGGCAAATATGCAAAGGATTCCCCTGTGGCCTTGGAGCCTTGCGTTGGTGTTCCCTCGAAGCGGAAAGGGTGATGTAGCACACAGGTGGTAAGTATTTCCCTCAGTTTTGAGAACCAAGGTATCGATCCAGTGAAGGAGTATCACAAGTAGCTGCACAAACATAAAGAGCTTGCTCCCAACGCTATGAAGGGGTTTTCAATCCCTTGTAGATTGTTTGCCAAGTGAGAACTGAAAGCAACAAAGAAACAAAGCAAAGTAAAAGCGAAAGTGGAAACGATAGGTGTGAATAGACCCCGGGGCCGTAGTGTTCACTAGTGGCTTCTCTCATGAAAGCAAGTAGACGGTGGCTGAACGAATTACTGTCGAGCAATTAATAGAACCGCACAAAGTCGTGACGTTATCTATGGCAATGATTATATCTATCGGCATCATGTCCAAAACAAGTAGACCGATACTTTGTGCATCTACTACTATTACTCCACACGTCGACCGCTATCCAGCATGCATCTAGTGTATTAAGTTCATGAGAACAGAGTAACGCCTTAAGCAAGATGACATGATGTAGATGGACAATCTCATATCTATGATAAAAGCCCATCTTGTTACCCTTGATGGGAACAACATGATGCGTGCCTTGCTGCCCTTTCTATCACTGGGAAAGGTCACCACATGGTATGAACCCAAAACCAAGCACTTCTCCCATTGCAAGAATCATAGATCTAGTTGGCCAAACAAAACCCAAGACTCGGAGGGACTTACAAGGATATCAAATCATGCATATAATAAATTAGCAAAGACTCAAATATATATCATAGATAATCTGATCACAAATCCACAATTCATCGGATCTCGACAAACACGCCGCCAAAGAGGATTACATCGGATAGATCTCCATGAAGATCATGGAGAACTTTGTATTGAAGATCCAAGAGAGAGAAGAAGCCATCTAGCTACTAACTACGGACCCGTAGGTCTGAAGTGAACTACTCACGAGTCATTGGAGGGGCGATGATGTTGATGAAGAAGCCCTCCAACTCCAAAGTCCCCTCCGGTAGGGTACCGGGAAGGATTTCCAGATGAGATCTCGCGGAAACGGAAGTTTGCGGCAGCGGAAAAGTGTTTTCGTGGACGCCCTGATTTTTTCTAGATTTTTAGGGAATTTATAGGCCAAAGACCTAGGGCAGGGGAGCATCAGGGGGGCCACAAGCTTGGTTGCCGCGGCCTTCCCCCTGGCCGCGGCAACAGGGCTTGTGGGCCCCCTGTGGGCCCACTTGCTTGGCCCCCAAGCCTCCCGATCTTCTTCCGTTCTGGAAAAATTCATTTCGGGGATTTTATTCCGTTTGGACTCCGTTCCAAAATCAGATCTGAAAAGAGTCAAAAACACAGAAAAAACAGGAACTGGCACTTGGCACTGAGTTAATAAGTTAGTCCCAAAAAAGATAAAAAAGGTAAACAAAACATCCGAAGTTGACAAGATAACAGCGTGAAACCATAAAAAATTATAGATACGTTTGAGACGTATCAAGCATCCCCAAGCTTAACTCCTGCTCGTCCTCGAGTAGGGAAGTGATAAAGAATGAATTTTTGATGCTTTCATGCTACCTAGCATAGATGTCCTTTGTAACTCCTCTTATGTGACGTAAATGTTCAGATCCATTAGATTCAAAACAATAGTTTGCTATTGACGTGGAAACAATAATACTTCAAGCAAACTAGCAAGGTAATCATGAACTTTCAAAATAAAAAGGCCAAAAGAAAGTTATCCCTACAAAATCATATAGTCTGGCTATGCTCTATCATCATTGCACAACGAATTTAAATCATGCACAACCCCTGTATCGGCCAAGTAATTGTTTTCACACCTTTACTTTCTCAAACTTTTTCAACTCTCACGCAATACATGAGCGTGAGCCATGGTTTTGCACTATAAGTGGTGTGGAGCGTGGCGGAGGTTGCAAGACAAACAAGGAGAAGATGGTCACATTAACTAGGCATATCAATGAGATGTGGATATGCTCATCAATAGATATCAATGTGAATGAGTAGGGATTGCCATACAAATGATGCACTAGAGCTAAGAGTATGTGAAAGCTCTTAAAGAAAACTAGTGGGTGTGTATCCTACTTGCTTGCTCACGAAGACCTAAGACAATGTTGAGGAAGCCTATCATTGGAATATACAAGCTAAGTTATATAATGAAAATTTCCCACTAGCCATATGGTGATGAAAAAACGAGAGACTCTCAATCATGAAGATCATGGTGCTTAATATGCACAAGTGTGGAAAGGTGGTAGCATTGTCCCTTCTCTCTTTTTCTCTCATTTTTTTATTTTTTATTTTCTTATTTTGGTGGGCATCTTTGGCCTCTTTTATTTCCTCACATGGGACAATGCTCCATCTTGATTATCATCACACTTACAACTCAAAACTTAGAGCAAGGATGACTCTATATGGAATGCTTTCGGTAGTGTACCGTGACAGAGATCTAGCATGGCATACACATTAATGGAAACATCATGCTAGCTATCTTACGATCATGCAATGGCAATGTAGACGTGGTGGCACATGTCATGGTGGTAGTTGCATGACAATATATCTCGGAATGACTTTGAAAAATCCATAGTAGGTAGGTATGGTGGTTGTTTTGAGGGAGGCTAACGGTGGGTTTTGTGCACCGGCGAAAGTTGCACGACACTAAAGAAGATAGTGATGGTGGAAGGTGAAAGTGCATCTAAACCATGGACTCAACATTAGTCATGAAGAACTCATATACTTGTTGCAAAAGTGTTAGTAGTAATCAAAACAAAGCATTCAACGCATACTCCTAGGGGAAGGGTTGGTAGGTATAAACCATCGCGCGATCCCGACCGCCACACAAAGGATGACAATCAATAGACTAATCATGCTAAGACTTCATCACATAGCGGTTCACCGTACGTCAATGCTACGGGAATCACTAACTTCAACACAAGTATTTCTAGATCCACAACACCTTACTAATATAACTTCAATATTACCATAACCACAACTCAAAACTAGTTGAGATGAACCAAACTTCTCTAACTATTCAATGCACATGAAGGTGGAAGTTTTCGTATCCCTTTGGATAACTACCCCTTTTGAGACTACTTTCAAAGCATAGATCAACTACCAAGCCATGCACCGCCGTGCTCTAAAAGATATAAGTGAAGCACAAGAGCAAAAGCAACTAGCTCAAAAGATATAAGTGAAGCACATGTGAGCTGAATTGTCTACCAAAGGATATAAGTGAAGCTCGACAAAATCACGGTGAGTGCATGTCTCTCTCTCTTTGTGTGCAGCAAGGATGATTGTGACACAACAAAAAGAAAAGACTCCTACGATACAAGACACTCCAAGCAAAACACATAACATGTGGTGAATAAATATATAGCCCCAAGTAACGTTACCGATGGATTGAAGACGAAAGAGGGGATGCCTTCCCGGGGCATCCCCAAGCTTAGGCTTTTATGACATCCTTGAATCATCTTGGGGTGCCTTGGGCATCCCCAAGCTTGAGCTCTTGCCACTCTTTATCTTTTTGTCCATAAGAACTTCACCCAAGACTTGAAAACTTCACAACACGAAACTTAAACAGAAACTCGTGATAACATTAGTATAAGAAAGCAAACCACCACTTCCTTAGGTACTGTAGCAAACTTAAATTCTACTTATGTTGATGTTGGGTTACTGTATTTTCAATCTTCCATGGCTAATACCCCTCGATACTATCCATAGTTTCATCAAAATAAGCAACCAACACAACAAAAACAGAATCTGTTAACAGCAGACCAGTGTGTAGCAATCTGTATACTTCGTATACTTCTGGTACTTCAAAAATTCTGACAAATTATGAAAGTCTGAAGACTTTGCATAGAAATCATCAGCAAAAAGAATCAACTCAAAATCTCTTACAGAAATAATGAAAATTCTTTTCGTGAGCAGAAAGCTTCTGTCTTTTCCAGCATGACCAAACGATCATCCCCAAGACTAATCATAACGGTTTTGCTTGGCACAAACGCAAAAAGAATCACAAAAAGCACAACCATAACAGAATTATGAAAGTGTGAAAGACACAAAACAGAAAGAAAAAGGATAGATTCGTTGGGTTGCCTCCCAACAAGCGCTATTGTTTAACGCCCTTAGCTAGGCATAAGGTGATGGAATCACGTATAGTCATCCTTGGTGCTCAAACCATAAGTAGCCCTCATCATAGATTCATAAGGCATTCTTATTTTCTTTCTAGGAAAATGCTCCATGCACTTCTTTAGGGGAAACTGAAATCTAATATTCCCTTCCTTCATATCGATGATAGCACCAATAGTCCTTAGGAAAGGTCTACCAAGAATAATGGGCATGAAGGATTGCAATCTATGTCAAGTACAATGAAATCCACGGGTACATAGTTCTTATTTGCAACAATAAGAACATCATCGATCCTTCCCATGGTTTCTTGACAGTAGAATCTGCAAGATGCAAATTAAGAGAACACTCTTCAATCTCATGAAAACCAAGAATATCACATAAAGACTTTGGAATCGCGGAAACACTAGCACCCAAATCACACAAAGCATTGCACTCATAGTTTTTGATCTTGATTTTGATAGTAGGTTCCCACTCATCATGAAGTTTTCTAGGTATAGAGACTTCTAGTTCGAGCTTCTCTTCAGGAGATTTCATCATAGCATCTACGATATGCGCGGTAAAGGCTTTGCTTTCGCTATAAGCATGTGGAGAGTTTGCAATGGATTGCATCAAGGAAATGCATTCAAACAAGGAGCAACTATCATAATTGAATTCCTTGAAATCCAAAGTGGGAGTTTCATTACTACCCAAAATTTTGATTTCTTCTACTCCACTCTCCACACCTTTATCATTAAGATAGGTGGACTCCGAATCATTGGGGCGTTTTTCAACCAAAGTGGATTCATATCCACCCCCTTCATCAATAGGTTTGACACGCGAAAACAAAGATTCTAGAGGAGTCACACCAAGCACCTTAAGATCTTCGTGATTTGCATCACTAGAATGCACCCTTTTAAACCATTCATGCCTAGCGCGAATTTAGGCGGTTCTTTCTTTGCTCTCATTCATGGAGACACGCATAGATTTCAAAGTTTCATCCAAGTTGACCTTGGGAGGAGCACATCTAACTTTCAAAGTATCAATATCACAAGACATCCTATCAACGTTCTTAGCCAAATCGTCAATTTTGAGTGGTTTTTCCTCTATGGACGCATTGAAAATCTTTTGAGAGTTGATGAACTCTTTGATATTACTCTCTAAATCAGAGGGTAATTTGTTGTGATTTCCATAAGTGTTGTTGTAGGAATTGCCATGATTGTTAGAGGAGTTACTAGGAAAATGCCTAGGAACATAGTTTCCTCTAAAAGCATTGTTGTTGCCAAAATTATTCCTACCAACAAAGTTAACGTCCAAACTAGCGTTGCTACTCTCAATCAAGGAAGATAGTGGCATGCCATTAGGATCTAAAGGAGCATTTCTACTAGCAACCAAATTCATCAACTCGTCCATCTTAGCACTAAGCGAGTTAATTTCTTCTATAGCGTGTACCTTTTTGCTAGCACGTGACCTTTCAGTGTGCAACTGAGAGTAGTTGGTCATGATATTGTCTAGGAGTTTTGTAGCTTCTCCTAACGTGATTTCCATGAACGTTCCACCTGAGGCAGAGTCCAATATATTGCGAGAAGCGAAATTCAAACCAACGTAAAATATTTGTATAATCATCCTCAAACTCAAGCCATGAGTGGGACAATTTCTAATCATTAACTTCATCCTCTCCCAAGATTGTGCAACGTGTTCATGATCAAGTTGCTTGAAATTCATGATATCGTTATGTAAGGAGATAATCTTAGCCGGCGGAAAATACTTGGATATGTAAGCATCTTTGCACTTATCCCAAGAATCGATACTATTTTTAGGCAAAGAAGAAAACGAAGTTTTTGCGTGATCTCGCAACGAGAAAGGAAAAAGCTTCAGCTTAATCACGTCATTATCCACATATCTTTTCTTTTGCATATTGCAAAGCTCAATGAAGGTATTCAGATGGGATGCAGCATCTTCACTAGGAAGGCTAGAGAATTGCTCTTTGATAACAAGATTCAGCAAAGCTGCGTTGATTTCATACGATTCCGCACTAGTGGCGGGAGCAATCGGAGTACTAATAAAATCATTATTATTGGTACTCGAGAAGTCGCAAAGTTTGGTGTTTTCAGCCACGATGACTTCAACAAACAAACAAAGCACACAAGCAAGCAAGAAAACCGGCAAAGGAAAACGACAAAGGGCAAAAGAAAGCGGCAAAGGAAAACGGCAAAAAGGCAAAAGAAAAAGGCAAATGAAAACGGCAAATGTGAAGTGGGGTAGAGGAAAACGAGAGGCAACTGGCAAAAAAGGTAAATGCAAGAGATAAGTTTGTGAGACCTACTTGGATAGATCTCTCCTTCCCCGACAACGGCACGAGAAATACTTCTGCTACTGCAACAAAAGACCTTCCAACGGCGCCAGAAACAAGCGTGTTGACGGGAGACTATTCTTGTCTTGATACTCCTCAGCAACGACACCAGGAATCCTTCTGCTACGGCTACGCCTTTAGGGACTTCCTAGGCAAATATGCAAAGGATTCCCCCGTGGACTTGGAGCCTTGCGTTGGTGTTCCCTCGAAGCGGAAAAGGTGATGTAGCACAGCGGTGGTAAGTATTTCCCTCAGTTTTGAGAACCAATGTATCGATCCAGTGAAGGAGTATCACAAGTACCTGCACAAACACAAAGAGCTTGCTCCCAACGCTATGAAGGGGTTGTCAATCCCTTATAGATTGTTTGCCAAGTGAGAACTAAAGGCAACAAAGAAACAAATCAAAGTAAAAGCAAAAGTGGAAACAATAGGTGTGAATAGACCCGGGGGCCATAGTGTTCACTAGTGGCTTCTCTCATGAAAGCAAGTAGACGGTGGGTGAAGGAATTACTGTCGAGCAATTGATAGAACCGCACAAAGTCATGACGTTATCTATGGCAATGATTATATCTATAGGCATCACGTCCAAAACAAGTAGACCGATACTTTGTGCATCTACTACTATTACTCCACACGTCGACCGCTATCCAGCATGCATCTAGTGTATTAAGTTCATGAGAACAGAGTAACGCCTTAAGCAAGATGACATGATGTAGATGGACAATCTCATATCTACGATAAAAGCCCATCTTGTTACCCTTGATGGCAACAACATGATGCGTGCCTTGCTGCCCTTTCTGTCACCGGGAAAGGTCACCACACGGTATGAACCCAAAACCAAGCACTTCTCCCATTGCAAGAATCATAGATCTAGTTGGCCAAACAAAACCCAAGACTCGGAGGGACTTACAAGGATATCAAATCATGCATATAAGAAATTAGCAAAGACTCAAATATATATCATAGATAATCTGATCACAAATCCACAATTCATCGGATCTCGACAAACACACCGCCAAAGAGGATTACATCGGATAGATCTCCATGAAGATCATGGAGAACTTTGTATTGAAGATCCAAGAGAGAGAAGAAGCCATCTAGCTACTAACTACGGACCCATAGGTCTGAAGTGAACTACTCACGAGTCATTGGAGGGGCGATGATGTTGATGAAGAAGCCCTCCAACTCCAAAGTCCCCTCCGGCAGGGCACCGGGAAGGGTCTCCAGATGAGATCTCGCGGAAACGAAAGCTTGCGGCGACGGAAAAGTGTTTTCGTGGACGCCTTGATTTTTCTGGATTTTTAGGGAATTTATAGGCCAAAGACCTAGGGCAGGGGAGCGCCAGGGGGGCCACAAGCTTGGTTGCCATGGCCTCCCCCTAGCCGCGGCAACGGGGCTTGTGGGCCCCGTGTGGGCCCACTTTCTTGGCCCCCAAGCCTCCCGATCTTCTTCCATTCTGGAAAAAATCATTTTGGGGATTTTATTCCGTTTGGACTCCGTTCCAAAATCAGATCTGAAAAGAGTCAAAAAGACAGAAAAACAGGAACTGGCACTTGGCACTGAGTTAATAAGTTAGTCCCAAAAAAGATATAAAAGGTAAACAAAACATCCAAAGTTGACAAGATAACAGCGTGAAACCATCAAAAATTATAGATACGTTTGAGACGTATCAGTAGGTAGCAGAACGACCTCAATGTTATTTTTCCGATCAATCTATTGAGCTATTCCTATAAGTGTCGCAAACAACCCTAGAGTTCTGTGACGCCCTCGATTTAATCGTACACTAATCATACATGCAAATGCGTACGATCAAACTCAAGGACTCACGGGAAGATATCACAACGCAACTCTAAACACAAATAAAACATACAAGCTTCATATTACAAGCCAGGGGCCTCGAGGGCTAGAATACAGAAGCTCGATAAACACACGAGTCAGCGGAAGCAACAATATCTGAGTACAGACATTAAATATGGGGTGCCTTAGAGAAGGCTAGCACAAAAAGATACATGATCGAACGAGGCGACGCCTCCTGCCTGGGAACCTCCTAAACTACTCCTGGTCTTCAGTGGCTTCCACGAAGAAGTCACCATCGGGGTGATAGGCGTCGGCAGGAAACTCCATCTCCTGGGCTCCATCATCTGGTCACAGCAACGAATCAAGGGGACAAAGGGGGAGCAAAACAACGGTGAGTACTCATCCAAAGTACTCGCAAGTCTTACATCAGAACTATACTAAGTATGCATCAGTATCAAAGAAGGGGTTATATGTGGACTGACTGCAGCAAAGCGAGAAAGAGAGAGAAGGCCTAGTACTATCGAAGACTAGCATCTTCAAGGGTCTTGCAGCAATAGACGAGGGTAGAGAAAGGTAACACAATTAATAGTCATATTGTTGCAGCAATATTAATATGAGGTCACGCCCAGAGACCCTCCCTCGACTCCCTGCAAGGAAGCAATCCCGGGGCAACTAATTCCAGTTAAGTAACAGTTTAAGTTGTATAAGATCACGACACAACTCCAAGACGTCGTGTAACCATGGACACGACTATCCGGATAGTTAATTTTCACCCCTGCAGGGGTGCACCAAGTTTCCCGTCACGCTCGATAACACTATGGCCGGACACACTTTTCTGGGTCATGCCCGGCTTCGGAATATCGACATGTCACAGTCCCACCTAAGCTCAGCAGAGAGGCCAGCCCGCCGGTCTAACTCCTAAGCACAAAGGGTTTTCGGGCCCACTTGCCCTTCGCGCTCCTGCACGATGCGTGGGCGGTCGAGGTCAGTCCTAGCACCCCTTAATCACAAGCGCGATGCATCTCGGGACCACTCGGGCGCGCGCCGCTCCATTGCTGACGTCTTAAGAGCTTCGGCTGATACCGCGACGTCGAGTACCCATAATTCTTCCCACGTAGCCGGTTAGTGCGAAAGGTCTCCGACCAACCGAGATCAAATACCCAAATCCATTATCATTTTAATTAAACCATCGACACAACACACGGGAATCCACTCGCCTAACATCTATTCATCAAAGATCCCGGTAACATGGTCAAGTAACTGTGTGGTAGAAACATCAGGGGGAATCCGAGGTATCACCCTCGTTGGATTCCGAACGATGCATCCGTCAAGGTGGACCGAGAGGAATCACCTTCGAGGGTCCCACACTTGAGGGGTTGCATGACAGAGGCATTGTCGGGAATGGTGAAAGAGGAATCACCCTCAATAACCATGACCGACTAGCTGCACTACACAGATATCATCAGGAGTACTTCGCGAGGTGTCACCCTCGGTACCCGATAGTATCTTTGTAGCGTCGCACAACTAAGGGGGGGTGTAAGTGCTGTGCCAGGTCTGGCTCGTCGATCAGGGATCGAGACTTGAAAACAAAGCGGGGCAACTGGACTACGGGGTCAGAGGGGATGACTGCTCCACCTATACTAAACATATTAAAAGTATAGTACTGAAAGTAGGAGTTCATCAAAAATAGGCTAT
The DNA here is from genome assembly GCF_904849725.1 of Hordeum vulgare subsp. vulgare. Classification (NCBI taxonomy): domain Eukaryota; kingdom Viridiplantae; phylum Streptophyta; class Magnoliopsida; order Poales; family Poaceae; genus Hordeum; species Hordeum vulgare. The sequence goes on along the minus strand of NC_058519.1, from coordinate 406,956,851 downwards.
GCATCAAATATAGGAGCTAACTACAACAGTAGGAAAATACTAATGCAAGCATGAGGGAGAAAGAATGGCGATATAGGAATGATCAAGGGGGGTTTGCTTGCCTTGCTCCTCTGCGACAAAGGATTGGTCGGCAGGGTCGTAGATGTACCTGACAACATCGTCAGTCTCGGTGTCTACCAGTAAGAAGAGGGGGAGAAATAATAAATAACAACAACAAGTGCAACACTAAGCATGAAATGGCAATATGCAGACTAGGCATGAGCTAGCGCAGTAACATCCGTCATAGACGGGTCGGGAAAATATAAGATGATATTTCCCAGGTCTGTGGCTACTACCGGTCACACTGAAAACGATGGAAAAGTTCCACATTTGCTATGCTAGGGACGCGTGACTGACGAATGGACCGCGTATCCGGGTTCGTCTTGTTGTGCTGATCAACTTTCATGTTGAAAATATTTTGATCGGACTTACGGTTTATTTTATATTAATTTTAAAGTTTTATTAATATTTAGGAATTTAAAAAGATTTAATTAATTATTAAATTCTATTATGACATCAGCATGATGTCATGCTGACATCAACAGTTGACTGGTCAACTGACCAGTGGGTCCTACGTGTCATTGACACAAGTTATTAATTAAGTTTTCAATATATAGGTTTTTTCAGCGTTGGAATCACGCGAAACGGAGCCAGGGGCACAAGGCAACAGGGCGCGACCACCCTCCTGGACGCTCTCTGTTACCTTGTCACCTCATCGTGGGTCCCCTAGTACTCCTACGAAGCTTCCTGGGCCTCTTTCCTTCGAGAAAAAAATCATCAAAAAGTTTCACGCGATTCTGAGATCTTTGATTTTCTACACAAAAACAACACTGCGGTAATTCTGCTGAAAACAACGCGAGTCCGGATTATTTCCAATTAAATCATATAAAGTGTGTCGAAACCATTTAAAAATGTTGTAAACATGGGTAGTGGCATGAATACTTCATAAATTATCGATACATTGGAGACATATATGCATCCCTAAGCTTATTCCTGCTCGTCCTCGAGTAGGTAAATGATAAAAGAAGTAATTTATGAAGTGTAAATGCTACCATAGTGTATAATTTTGATAAATGATAATTTTAGTCAGTTTTCTAGCATCATAACCAAAAATTATTTCTCATAAACTCATCATGATAGAGTATGAATCAATCCACATGTCATGGTGTAAACAATGAATTCTCTTGAAACTTAACAACCTATGTTCTTAGTCACCAAACAATTTCAAAGCATCTTATTTCCAGCCAAGTCTAAGTAAGAGCTCCACATACTCAATTATCATGTAGTCTTCTATGATTGGTAATACTCAAAGCATATTTTTTAGAATAGACACCATACATCGAACATGGGGAAAGATAGGGGCTTAATATTTTGCCTCCCAATGCACTTATCATAAAGATAATTTTCAACAATAATGACTCATGATCAAATATATTTGACTCGATATATAGGTTTGGATCTTGACCCACCACATGATGCTTGCTAACTAATAGATTGAGGTTGGAATAAGAAGTTGAACCAACATGAAAAGTAAATAGCATAAAAGTAAATAGATTGTCCCTTCGCAAAGAGAATCAGGGATTTGCAGAGGTACGCGAGCTCATTGCTTAAAACAGAGATGAATATATTTTTGGGTGGTGTGCCTTTCGTGTCAATGTTACGAGAAGGAATTTCAATATCTTCCATGCTAATCGCATTATTGGTAATTCCCGAACAGAATTGAAATTTCACTCCCCTCAACCATTCAAACACATTCCATGGCTAACCGTATCAACAAGTGCTCTCCAAATAATAAAATTTCTAGGGGGAGTTCTTGTTTAATTTATTTTTGTATTATGCGAGACTAGGCATCCTTTTTACTAGCATCTCTTGTGCAGTGAGAAGTGAATAAACACTCATCATGAGAATAATTCGCTTAACATGGAAGATACCGACCCGATCGCTCCATGAGCAGTACGAGCGCAGAAAACAAAAGCTTATTTGAACATTTTAGAGGTGGCATGATGTTTACTACACAACTTGTTCTTGTAGACTCGTGTTGGGCCTCCAAGCGCAGAGTTTTGTAGGTCGGTAGCAAATTTCCCTCAAGTGGATGACCTAAGGTTTATCAATCCGTGGGAGGCGTAGGATGAAGATGGTCTCTCTCAAACAACCCTCCAACCAAATAATTGAAAAGTCTCTTGTGTCCCCAACACACCAAATGCAATGATAAATTGTATAGGTGTACTAGTTCGGCGAAGAGATGGTGATACAAGTGTAGTAATGCTAGTAGATATTGATTTTTGTAATCTGGAAATATAAAACATCAAGGTAGCAAGTAACAAAAGTGAGCATAAATGGTATTGCAATGCTTGAAAATGAGGCTTAGGGTCCGTACTTTCGCTACTGCAATCTCTCAACAACGCTAATATAATTGGATCACATAACAACCCCTCAACGTGCGATGACGAGTCACTCAAAAGTTCCTATCTAGTGGAGAAAATAAGAACAAATTGTTTGTATGTTACAAAACCACCTCAAAGTTATTCTTTCCGATCAATCTTTCCAAGAGTTCATGCTAAGATAATAAGTTATCCTTTCCGATCGATTTATTCAAGAGTTCGTACTAAAATAACACTAATACGTCTCCATCGTATCTACTTTTCCAAACTCTTTTGCCCTTGTTTTGGACTCTAATTTGCATGATTTGAATGGAACTAACCTGGACTGACGCTGTTTTCAGCAGAATTGCCTTGGTGTTATTTTTGTGCAAAAATCAAAGTTCTCCAAACGTCCTAAAAATTTACGGGGAGAAGTTTTGGAAAATATCAAAAATATCTGCGCCAAGTTCCACCTCAGGGGTTGGGCCAGTGGGCCACAAGCCCCTGCTCCGCCACCCCCCTGGTGGCGGTGGGCAGGCTTGTGGGGCCCACAGGCACCTGCCGCCCCCAACTCCAGCTCTATAAGTTGCCTTTCGTCCCAGAAAAATAAAAAAGAGAAGTTTTCGTCGCGTTTTTGATACAGAGGCGCCGCCACCACCTGTTCTTCATCTGGAGGGTAGATCTGGAGTCCGTCTTGGGCTCCGGAGAGGGGAAATCGTCGCCATCGTCATCATCAACCTTCTTCCCTCTCTAGTTCCATGAAGCTCTTCGTCGTTCGTGAGTAATCTATTCGTAGGCTCGCTGGGCGGTGATGAGTAGGATGAGATCTATCATGTAATCGAGTTAGTTTTGACGGGGATTGATCCCTAGTATCCACTATGTTATGAGATTTGATGTTCCTACTACTTTGCCATGCTTAATGCTTGTCAGTAGGGCCCGAGTGCCATGATTTCAGATCTGAAATTATTATGTTGTCACCAATATATGTGTGTTTTAGATCCGATCTTGCAAGTTGTAGTTACCTACTATGTGTTATGATCCGGCAACCCCGGAGTGACAATAACCTGAACCACTCCCGGTGATGACCATAGTTTGAGGAGTTCATGTGTTCACCAAGTGCTAATTCGTTGGTCCGGTTCTTTATTAAAAGGAGAACCTTAATATCCCGTAGTTTCCTTTTGGACCCCGCTGCCATGGGAGGGATGGACAATAGATGTCATGCAAGTTCTTTTCCCTAAGCACGTATGACGACACACGGAATGCATGCCTACATCACATTGAAGAACGGGAGCTAGCCACATATCTCTCTGTTTTATAGCTGTTGCATGATGAATATCATCCAAACAAATCACCGACCCATTGCCTACGAGTTTGTCCTACTGCTGCTGCTGCTACTATTGTTGCTACTGCTATTACTTGTCTTGCTCTGCTGCTGCTACTACTGTTGCTACTGCTGTTACTTGTCTTACTCTGTTGCTACTGTTGCTACTACTCTCGCTTGCTACTTTTGCTACTTGCTACTGCTGTCGCTACTGCTGTTCCTTGCCGCTGCTATTGCTCGCTACACTGCCGATACTCGTTACTTTGCTGTTACTACTGTGCTTGCAGATACTAATCTTACAGGTGTGGTTGAATCTGACAAATTCAGCTGCTAATACTTGAGAGTATACTCTCACCTCCCGTCGTGCAAACCAACAAATTGGGTCGAATACTCTACCATCGAAAACTGTTGCGAACCCACGCGCTGGTGGGCCATCAACAACATTCTTCTAGTTCCGTTGTCGGGGAGTGCTAGCAGCATTCTTCTGGTGCCGTTGCAAGGGAAGGATTGTTGTCATAAGCATTCATCTAGCTAACGCCAGAGATTGCAGATCATCATTTTTCTGGCGCCGTTGCTGGGGAGGTATTGCTATATTCTCTGAGTTACTTGGGATTTATACTATGCCTGATACTGCTAGAGATGCCATGCTTGATATTGCTTTGCCTGATGATGCTAGAGATGCTATTTTGCCTGGTGTTGCTATGCTTGATACTGCTAGAGATGTTACTTTGCCTGATGCTCCACTAGGAGCGTTCCTTGATGCTCATATTGCTAGAGTTACTGCCAATGCTCGCGTTGCTTCTGATACTGCCGATACTATTGAGATAAAACCTGCTTTTGCTCCTGCTAGATCTAGCTCTCCTAGATATGAATTGCCTGATATACCTGAGGGTTATGTTATGGAGGGAGAGATAGCTGAGGATTTTCTTGCGTGTAAGGATGTCTATGACGCTGAGAAACTACTTCTCAAGTGGAAGGAAAAATCTCGGGAAGCTAGGATGAAAAATGACCCGTAGTTTGCCACTTCGCCTATCTTTGTCACCGATAAGGATTATGAATTCTCTGTCAACCCTGAGATAATCTCTCTAGTCGAATCTGATCCTTTTCACGGTTATGAGTCTGAGGCGGTCATAGCCCATCTTGCCAAACTATCCGAAATAGCCAACCTCTTCACTAATGAGGAGAAGATCCGCCACTACTGTATCCTTAAGCTGTTTCCTTTCTCTCTAAAGGATGACGCTAAAGTCTGGTTCACCTCTCTCGCTCCTGGATGTGTGCGTAGTCCCCAGGAGATGGTCTATTACTTTTGTGAGAAATATTTCCCTGTCCATAAGAAGCAAGCTGCCTTAGAGGAAATATACAACTTTGCTCAACTCCAAGAAGAGAGTCTTCCACAAGCTTGGGGGAGGCTCGTCCAGCCACAGAATGCTTTGCCTGATCACCCTCTTAAGAAGAATGAGATACTTGATATCCTCTATAACGGACTTACCGACGCCTCTAGAGACTACCTAGATAGTTGTGCCGGTTGTGTTTTTAGGGAACGAACTGTAGAACAAGCTGAGACCCTACTGAATAACCTCTTGATCAACGATAATGCTTGGACTATTCCCGAACGACCTCCTAAGCCAACTCCTAAGAAAAGAGGTATTCTATTCCTCAGTCCCGAAGATATGCAAGAAGCCAGGAAATCTATGCAAGATAAAGGCATTAGATCTGAAGATGTCAAAAATCTACCACCTATCAAAGAGATCCATGGTCTCGATAACCCGATACAGGTAGTAGAAGTGAATTCTATGCGTAGGTTTGACGAGAGTGATATTCCTTTTGATAAACCTGCTAGCCTATGCTTTGATGAATTTGACAACTTTGTTGCCAAACAACAGAGTTTCAATGATTATGTTAGCAGACATTTGGAACAAAGTACTCGTATGCTCAGCCATTTAAGTGCTTGTGTAGACAGAAATGTCAATGCTCTGAAGCTTCTGAGTAAACATGCCTCTATGATTACTACTCAGGTAGAACAAGTTCTTAAAGCTCAGAATGACTTGCTCAATGAATTAAATGACAACTCTGTCAAAGTGATTACTAGAGGAGGCAAAATGACTCAGGAACCTTTGTATCCTGAAGGTCATCCTAAGAGAATTCATCAAGATTCTCAAGGAACCAATGCTGATACACCTATTTATCCTCAGGAGAAGAAGAAGGATGATAGAAACCTGCACGCCAGTTCACCAAATACTGCCACACCTGAAGAACCTAATGATATTTCTGCGTGTGGTGCAGAAACACAATCACGTGATGAACATGAACCTGGTGACAATGTGGACAGTGATGTTCATAATAATGCTCAACCTAGCCATGATGAGGATGTGGAGATTGAACCTACGGTTAATCCTGATAATCCACAACCTAAGAGATACGACAAGAATGACTTCACTGCTAGGAAGCATGGTAAAGAAAGAGAGCCATGGGTTCAGAGACCTATGCCCTTTCCTCCTAAGCCATCCAAGAAAAAGGATGATGAGGATTTTGAGCGCTTCGTTGAGATGATAAGACCCGTCTTTCTGCAGATGCGGTTAACTGATATGCTCAACATGTCTCCCTATGCCAAGTACATTAAAGATATCGTGACTAATAAATGGAAGATACCAGATCTTGAGATCTCCACCATGCTTGCCAATTACACTTTCAAAGGTGGAACTCCTAAGAAACTTGGTGACCCTGGAGTGCCCACTATACGTTGCTCCATTAAAGGAAACTACATAAGAACTGCCTTATGTGACCTTGGAGCCGGTGTTAGTGTTATGCCGCTCTCTCTTTATCGTAGACTTGAACTGGATAAGTTGACACCCACTAAAATTTCTCTGCAAATGGCCGACAAATCAACTGCTTTCCCTATCGGCATTTGCGAGGATGTGCCTGTTGTGGTTGCTAATACCACTATCTTAACATACTTTGTTATCTTGGATATTCCCGAGGACGATGCCATGGCTATCATCCTCGGAAGTCCCTTTTTAAACACTGCAGGGGCTGCTATAGATTGCAACAAAGGCAATGTCACTTTCCACGTCAACGGTAACGAGCACACAGTGCACTTTCTGAAGAAACGATATCCAGTACATTGCACCAATTCTATCGAAAAGACTTCATCGGTTCTCATTGGGAGCTTTGAATGCCCTATTCCTCGTGTCAAGATGAAGTATGATTTGCTTGTTGGGGAGATTCAAATCCCCATTGAGGTGACTTAGTGGCTATTCGAAAATTCTTCGTTCTCTTTTGCGATTTGAGAAGGTTTTGTCATAAGGACTTGATCAATCCCATTGACGGATTTCTTTTGATAACCATGAGACGGATGAATCAAAGAGTCACATACCTCTGTTTTAAGCTTTCTTTTCTTTTGCTTGGAAGAAAAATGATAGAATTAGTTTAGTTTTTCCTGTTTTCTGTTTTAGCGTCCCAGAGAAAAATACCTCGAAAATAAAAGTTCTCCGATGGTCCTGAAAATTTAGTATGATTTTTTCTGGAATTTTTGAAAATTTCTGGGCCTGAGAGCTGGCCTGGGGCCCTGACCAGTGGGCCACAAGCCCCCCCACCGCCACCTACCCCCCTGGTGGCGGGGTGCAAGCTTGTGGGTCCCACAGGCACCCCCTCCACTCATTCCAGCTCCCAGCCTCTTCTTCCACCTCCAGAAAAAATTGTTTCGCAGCTCAAACCTGTGTTCTTGCTCATTTGGGTGTGATTTTCGATCTCCTTGCTCAAAGCACCATTCTCCGAACTGTTTTGGGAAAATTACTCCTTGGTAAGTGACTCCTCCATTGGTCCAATTAGTTTTTGCTCTAGTGCTTTATCCTTCGCGTATTCTTGCTACCTTGGTGACCCTGTTCTTGAGCTTGAAAGGTTGATTTTAGCTGGTCCCAAGTAGTTTTAGCGCGTGATACGGTCTGTAGGCATTAGTAGGAGTAGTTGCTACAAGTTGGGTTAATCCTTATTCACTTTTCTTTCGAAGCCTCTAAAAATTTCAAAATTTTTCAGAGCTAGAAAACGGAAAAGATGAGGAGGTTCTTGAGAGGCTCTTCAAGCCGTAACCCCAAGGAGGACGAGAAGAATCACCCCAAGTACGCAGTCCCTCGAGTCATAGAAGTCCGAGCGTGTGAGTGGCCAAGTGATGATTTTTTGCGCTCCGCCGGACTTTATGAAGACTTTTATTACTTGGTGGAGAACGCAGGTCTTACTGCGTTCGTTGAAGATAAGTGCCCACAATATCTCCTCCTAACCAATATTTTCGTTCAAAGCTTGAACTTTTATCCGAGGAAGAATCCTCCCATGGTTGAGTTCATGATATACGATGTTCCCCAGTGCATGACGCTGCAGGACTTTTGCAATATATGCAAATTACCTTATGTTAGGGATATCAGTGACCCTCGTCCACGGGACTTGGAGGATTCCATTGGTTCTATTACTGTTGGAGAGGAGAGAGGAGTGTCTCGCGCTAGAATTGCTAGCATACATTTTCCTGTGCTTCGGTACTTCTCACTATTTGTGGGAAAATGTTTGATTGGCCGTGGGGAGGCTGGATCACTTAGTTCTCCAGACCTTGCGATTTTGCGCGAAGGCCTTTATAACGTTAAGACTTATAGCTTGGGCGCTATAGTAGCTCAACGGTTGAACCTGAACCGTTCTAAAGGTGTTGTCTATGGAGGTATCTATGCTACCCGTCTTGCCAGACACTTTGAGATACCAATTAGACTCGGAGAGGAAGGATAGATGCTTCTCCCTGAGAGATATCTGGATTATGATAGCATGGTTCGCCATGATTTTCTGGATAGACACTACTGAAATTCAGAAATTTGCCGTCTGCCAAGGCAGACGGCAAAGGGGGCAACCACACACGGCAAAGGCTTTGCCGTCTGCCCCCACATGGCAAAGTAGACGGCAAAAAAAAATCCGGTGAAGAGGCTCTTTGCCGTCTGCTTTCACAAAGCGGACGGCAAAGAATCTTTGCCATGAGGGGGCAGACGGCAAAGTAAATGGGACGGCATATATTGCAACGTCCCCGTTAAGTGTTAACGGCAGGCCTCCTCTCTTTGCCGTCTGCCTTCCCCCCTTTGCCATGTGTTGGCAGACGGCAAAGAGGGGAGAGAGAGGGGGCAGATACCCTCTTTGCCGTCTGCCTTCCCCCCTTTGCCATGTGTTGGCAAACGGCAAAGAGGGGAGAGAGAGGGGCAGATTCCCCCTTTGCCATGTGCCTTCCCCCCTTTGCCATGTGTTGGCAGACGGCAAAGAGGGGAGAGAGAGGGGGCAGATTCCCCCTTTGCCATGTGCCTTCCCCCCTTTGCCATGTGTTGGCAGACGGCAAAGAGGGGAACCAGCCCCTTTTTTATTTATTTTTTGTTATATCCAGCATTTTTAACAATAATCAGGATATATATATATATATTTGACATAAATAAATTTATTTCCGTACTCATAACCATATTAAAATAACTCTCATCGATAGTGCATACATATTATGCAAGTTACATCCGTACCAAACCATATATTGCACCAGTTTCATCCACGTGCATACAAAGTTTCATATATTTCATATACTACAATAGTTTCAATACAACGCATGGTACAAGAAATCATCTTCAAGCATTCCATCAACCAAGCTTCCCGTGAAGTGAAGGTAATCTGCAAAATGACAAATAAGAAAGTTAGAAAAATAATACTGGATGAAGTAGTGTATATATAGGTTATTTCGGAAAGAAATTAGCTAAGTATAGACCATTTAGGAGCTAAGTAAGCTAATTATGTCATTTAGGTGGAACCCTAGCTAACTATAGGAGAAGAGAAAGAGAAGAAGAAGTAAAAGGAGGAGGAGGAGGAGGAGGAGGAGGAGGAGGAGGAGGAGGAGGAGGAGGAGGAGGAGGAGGAGGAGGAGAAGGAGAAGGAAGAGGGGAAGAAGAAGGAAGAGGAGAAGAAGAAGAAAAGAAGAAGGAGAAGGAGAAGAAGAAGGAGAAGGAGAAGGAGGAATAAGGAGGAAGAAGAAGGAGAAGGAGGAGCTCCTTCTCCTTCTTCTCCTCCTTCTCCTCCTTCTTCTTCTCCTCCTCCCTCTCCTCCTTCTTCTTCTCCTCTTCTTCTTCTTCTTCCTTCCTTTCATTTTTCCTCTTTTTCTCTTCTTGTCCCCTTCTTCGGGCTAAATTGGCTAAGAATGCCTTTTTGGAGCTAATTATGTCATTTCGAGGATAATTAGCTAAGTATAGGTCATTTTTTATTAAATAGGTCATTTAGGAGCTAACTAAGCTAATTATGTCATTTCGTAGGATAATTAGCCAATTTAGCCTTTTTTGGATGAGTCTAAGCTACGTAGAAGAAGAGATAGAGAAGAAGAAGTAAAAGAAGGAGGAGGAGGAGGAGGAGGAGGAAAAGGAGAAGGAAGAGGAGAAGAAGAAGGAAGAGGAGAAGAAGAAGAAAAAAAGAAGGAGAAGAAAAGAAGAAGGAGAAGGAGAAGGAGAAGGAGGAAGAAGGAGGAAGAAGAAGGAGAAGGAGGAGCTCCTTCTCCTTCTTCTCCTCCTTCTCCTCCTTCTTCTTCTCCTCCTCCCTCTCCTCCTTCTTCTTCTCCTCTTCTTCTTCTTCTTCCTTCCTTTCATTTTTCCTCTTTTTCTCTTCTTGTCCCCTTCTTCGGGCTAAATTGGCTAAGAATGCCTTTTTGGAGCTAATTATGTCATTTCGAGGATAATTAGCTAAGTATAGGTCATTTTTTATTAAATAGGTCATTTAGGAGCTAACTAAGCTAATTATGTCATTTCGTAGGATAATTAGCCAATTTAGCCTTTTTTGGATGAGTCTAAGCTACGTAGAAGAAGAGATAGAGAAGAAGAAGTAAAAGAAGGAGGAGGAGGAGGAGGAGGAGGAAAAGGAGAAGGAAGAGGAGAAGAAGAAGGAAGAGGAGAAGAAGAAGAAAAAAAGAAGGAGAAGGAGAAGAAGAAGGAGAAGGAGAAGAAGAAGGAGAAGGAGAAGGAGGAAGAAGAAGGAGAAGGAGGAGCTCCTTCTCCTTCTTCTCCTCCTTCTCCTTCTTCTTCTCCTCCTCCCTCTCCTCCTTTTTCTTCTCCTCTTCTTCTTCTTCTTCCTTCCTTTCATTTTTCCTCTTTTTCTCTTCTTGTCCCCTTCTTCGGGCTAAATTGGCTAAGAATGCCTTTTTGAAGCTAATTATGTCATTTCGAGGATAATTAGCTAAGTATAGGTCATTTTTTATTAAATAGGCCATTTTGGAGCTAACTAAGCTAATTATGTCATTTCGTAGGATAATTAGCCAATTTAGCCTTTCTTGGATGAGTCTAAGCTACGTAGAAGAAGAGATAGAGAAGAAGAAGTAAAAGAAGGAGGAGGAGGAGGAGGAGGAGAAGGAGAAGGAAGAGGAGAAGAAGAAGAAAAGAAGAAGGAGAAGGAGAAGAAGAAGGAGAAGGAGAAGGAGGAAGAAGGAGGAAGAAGAAGGAGAAGGAGAGGGAGGAGGAGAAGGAGGAAGAAGAAGGAGAAGGAAGAAGTAAAAGAAGGAGGAGGAGGAGGAGGAGAAGGAGAAGGAAGAGGAGAAGAAGAAGAAAAGAAGAAGGAGAAGGAGAAGGAAGAGGAGAAGGAGAAGGAATAGGAGAAGAAGAAGAAAAGAAGAAGGAGAAGGAGAAGGAGGAAGAAGGAGGAAGAAGAAGGAGAAGGAAGAAGTAAAAGAAGGAGGAGGAGGAGGAGGAGAAGGAGGAGGAGGAGGAGAAGGAAGTCTAGCAATTTTTGAGCTAACTAAGCTAATTATGTCATTAGATGGAAGTCTAACTATTTTGGAGCTAACTAAGCTAATTATGTCATTAGATGGAAGTCTAGCTATTTTTGAGCTAACTAAGCTAATTATGTCATTAGATGGAAGTCTAGCTATTTTGGAGCTAACTAAGCTAATTATGTCATTAGATGGAAGTCTAGCTATTTTTTATTAAAACACTAGAAATAACATACCTAAGTTAGGGTGAAGCACGGTGGCTCTGGCTTGTTTCACCTGGAGAAGGCTGCCCTGGAGAAGGCTCGACTGTAGAAGGGTCGTGCGATGCGTTTCGGGAGATATTCTGCACCAAACATCGTTTGCAATGTATAGTTAGCATAAGGACACTCTTAAGATCACTGCACTGAAATGAAACTCACCGTCCCCGCCACGTTAATGACTGGCATCGGCGGAGGGACTTGGCCGTTCTTCTCGCACATAGACTGTACATTTGGTTTTGACAAGTCAAACTTTTTATTTATTAATGAAACGGACATTCAAATGCAAGATTTTATATAACATGAAGAAGAAACTTACCACGAAGAGCTCGTATATGGCCCTGTTAGACGCATCATTCCGTGCCCTCTCCGCCTCCATCAATGCAGTCGTCCTCTCCTCCAGCTCCCTAATTTCCTTATCCTTATAAGCTATAGCCGCCTGCATTGCCTCTCTCTCTTTCTGAATAGCAGCCTGCAACACAACTCATTGTTAGCAATGTAATCATATTGGTTCGAACGCACAACATAATGCGGAAAGATAGTTGAGTCCATTAAACTAACCTCGATGGCGAGCTCGAATGGCCGTGGACGACGTGTTATCTCCGGACAAGAGCTCGTTTGGCGTGCCTTTATCTGCCGGAGAGTGCTAGGACAACGTATAAGGCCGTCTTCAATGGCGATCGAGCCATGGGGCCTCCCGTTGCCAGCTATCATCACCAGCTCTGGATCAATAGGCCCCTCGCTCGGGTTAAAGTCCTCACCTTTCCTCGCCTTCCCGTGATCTCTGTACTTCACAAGCTTGTCGTGGGAGGAGATGTTGGTGAAGTTTTCTGGATGCTCGAGGTCAGACTCAGAGAATGCCTTGACCTTCTTGTACGAGGCAGTATGGGCCATCGCATACAGGTCGTACATCTGTGGCGCCTCCGTCTTATTGTGACGCGCCTAAAAGAAAGAGAGAGGAAAATTGTATTGGTAAAGGGCTCAAGATAGCATTAAGAATGAATTGCATGAGGCATGAAGCAAACCACATACCCAGTTCTCGCCAAATTGGATTAAGTTGACGCTCCCTTGATGGTGTGGCACGCCAACCATTTTGCCACGCCTCTCCTTGCCGTTGTTGTGGCTGGCCTCCCACGTTTCGGAGCACCACTGATCCACCAAGGCCTCCCAACAATCCATCTTATCCACACACCATCTCGGGGGCACCTAAGTTAATAAATAGAAATTTGAGTGCGTAAGAACCAAATCAAGGAAACTAACTACAAAGCCTTAATAATATGTAATTACCTTCATGTAATGCTCCTTCACCATCTTAGCATCACGGCACTTCGCCTTGTCAATCCTAATACGCCGCGTGGCATAGTAGTCTCGAACAGCCTGCACCCGAGCCTCGTGCCGAAAGTTTTGAAGTAGGCGGCGACATTGGGTTTCGATAACCTTTGCCGCGTCCTCCTCGTATCCCTCCTCACACCTGTAGAAGGTCTGCAAACGAGACAACACCGATTAGCACAATAAATAGCTATGGTTGATTTATAATTGTGTGAAAGAGAAATTACCCAGAACTTTCGGATCACCATGTCCGCCCTCGTGTCACACAAAACACCGCCGATCTCCACCTCCGGCGGGGCCGGGGCACCCAAGTAGTGCTCCCAGGTCATTCCTACCTCTCGCTCCCGACCGGGCAACGTAACAAACCCTGGGAAGTTTTGACGGCAAAGAACACCAAGGACGCTGTTGGGCTTGCGGACACCATTGGCAACAATCCAACCCCTACAATATGACAAATTAAAGCCAAAACATTAGATATTTGAAAAAACGTGAAGGCAAAAGGTTAAATAAGAGTAAATTAACTTACTTGTCCCCATTTGGCCTAATCAACCACCTCTGCTCGGGCGTCGCTGGCACGAGCGGGAGCCCCGAACTACCACGCTGGTAGACGGTATCCCCCTCACCCAGCTCCTCGTCGCTACCAGCATGGCCAGTTGGCTCAGGCCAGGTATCCCACTGGGTCTCTTGGGACGTACCCTCATCCCTGCTGTGCTCCGCAGTCGTCTGGAAGGAAGCCTCTGGGACACGAGTCTCGTGGGTCGAAGGCTCGTCGACCTGAGGCTCGTCGGCCTGAGGCTCGTGAACCGGAGACCGTGTAGCCTCCACCTCAGACGAATCCACCCTAGAAGTCCTCCTGTGCTCAGGTGAATCAGCTTGGGGTGGTGGCGGAGACCGTGTAGCCCTACCTCTCCCGCGGCCACGTGTACCTTTAGTACAACATAAATACCAACATGAGTAATAAAATGTATATAAATACCAATATGCATACAACATGAGTACAACATAAATACCAACATGAATACAACGTGTACCTTTAGTGCCTCTCGGCTTCGCGGGTGGTCGACCTCCTCTCACGGGGGGCGCTCCTTGCATAGTAGAGAGCAACACTCTCCGAAGAGGCGAGGCAGGAATGGAAGTACCCATCCCATCACCCGCCGACGAAGAAGCAGCCGCGGCGTGCTTTCGACCCTTTCCCACCATCTTTCAACACCTGTCATGACAAAGAGTAAATGAAATTAGTACAACATAAATACCAACATGACTAATAAAAATTGAATGCCTAACATGAACTCAAAATTTATATATAGTATAATAGTTGAATACCTGACATGAACTAATAACAATCGTCCTCGTCTATATATGCTTCGGGGTCATGCTAATAGGTAAAGATAGGTCCTAATCCCACCCGAGTATGTGTAGACTGGGTTCGTTTTCCCATGCTCTGCTCCAGATGCGACGCAGAATTTCGACAGCACCTCCCCGCTGTTCTCCTGATACACGTCTCGGCAATAAGCAGAGAGGATGTGTACCCGGAGAACAACAGGGGAGGCACTGACGAAATTCCGCATCGGATCCGGAGCACAGCATACGGGAAAACAAACCCAATCTACACATACTCGGGCTGTCCATGGATAATGTTGGACAATTCGAAAGGATGACGGTTATAAATATGCAAAGAAATGCATATTTATAGATGTCGCCCTTTCGAATGGGAGACGCATACTGGTCACGCATACTCATGATTGAAGAAACCTATAGCTAGCAAGTTTCATCGGCACGAAGACCGGGACAGAGCAAATTAAGGGGGTAGGAGGAGAAGTCATTTGTGCTCACCAACAAACGCAAGGGCGGAGCTCGTCCAACGCACGTGGAGGTCGTCGAACACCTGCACATTGAAATTCACCCGATCAACACAAATATGATGTTTTTATAATTAACATAACTATATGACCTAACTCATAACTATGTGGGTCAGTGTCATCGGGGGTCGAAGGTCACTGGCGTCGGGGATTGGGGTCTTTTCGGTCAACAAGAGGCCGAAGAGGTGTCGGGGCTCGGGGGTTGGGGGTCAGTGGCGTGGGGGGTCGGGGTAGGGGGTCGGGGGTCGAGGGTGAGTGTTGTCGGGGGTCGGGGGTCGGGGGTCGAGGGTCAGTGGCGTTGGGGGTCGGGGGTCAGTGGCGTCGGGGGTCGGGGTAGGGGGTCGGGGGTCGAGGTTACCTATAAAACTTTCCAGGTTACCTATACTACTTTTCAGGTTACCTATAGAACTTTCCAGGTTACCTATAAAACTTTCCAGGTTACCTATAACTACTTTCCAGGTTACCTATAAAAGTTTTTTTGGTGGGTTAGTTTGCATCTAAACCAAACTAGCCCATGTGTTTGGATACTTTGGGAGCTAGTTCAGCTCCAACTAGCTAAAACTAGTTTTTAAAGAATTGATTGTCTTTTTGTATTATTTAGATTGGACATGTAAAATCATATGCACTCACTAGAAATAAATAGCTAATGTTACATCACGTAGTCCATGTGAGTGTCCAAAACAACACTTATTTAGGCAGTATTATATTTAAAAAACTATTATTTATAATAATATGTTTATTTCCTTCATAGTAATTTTGGTCTACTCAATTTAGTAACTCATTCTAGAAAAAACTGAACAAACATATATACTATCATGCTTGATACTTAAATTGGGGCAGTATTTCTTTCTCTTTTCTGTCTTTAACTGTATATTACATGTACATTTATATTTATTTTTTATATATACTAGCCGTGTCCCCGATGGGCTGTTTTTGGAAAAAGCCGTATCCCGTGTCCCCGTATGCGTGTCGCCGTGTCCGTGTCGCCATGTCGGTGCTTTTTAGCCTAAAACAGCACAAGGTTGTGGACGAGAAACGCCGCCTTTGCATCTACAAAGTGTACAACACATATGTTGAAGGAACTACTTCAACGCATTGCCCTAGATATCATTCTAAAAGGCAAAGATAACACATATGGCAGCAGGAATTCAATCCAAAACTCCTGGAACACAAGATTTAGTCCAAGATCTAAGATAAGAACACCAAGTTCTGTTCACAATAGTGGGTACAGAGTCTCCACTACAAAATTAGAGGGCTTTGTGAAACCTTCACATCTCAACTTAGCTAAAAGACCTAGAAAACATTACTTAAATAAAGGTTAAGAAAACAAATTAACATACTCCTATGACTTAAGGGCCAGCTTTCCAGAATGGAAAACAAGTATATATAAGTCAAAATGGATTTGCCTATTGATATTTTTTCTTTATTGTCCCTCTTCAATCTATTTCGTTTGACCATGTGTATCGACGACATTACAGGTAGCTCACGCAGGTCCAAACCATCGAGCGCACGGCAGGAGTGATCCATGACACGGCAGGGGACATTGGGGTTATTTTTATCTTGGGCAGTTGGGCCCGATAAATCATGTTAAAATCCCCTGCTACCTGCAAGCTGCCTCCTTGCAGTGCAGTAAATTGTGCCTTCTATCATTTGATTACTTCTACATTCATCCAGTGTTCCTTTTGTGTGTTACTCTGGTTCAAAGAGCATTAAAATTTTTCCTTTAGGATACAATTGCAGTTGAGTTGCACAGGAAAGTTTCTCTAACTCGGAAGTAAAACTAATAGTTCTTGCTTCCAAATTAAATCAGAATAACAATGTTTCCTAGAGATTTAGTGCAGTTATTCTTCTAGCAAAGTGCATCTGGCACAAGATTTGGAGAACAGCAACAATTCTGAAATATGAAACACGATCTGGATTTGGTCCAGTTACTATTCTAGCAAAGTGTCTTGTTTGAAACTTATCACAAGATTGCAAAAGTAAGAATCTAATAAAGAACTACTGAGATGATAAGCCAAAACTTACTTGGGCGCAGACGGGACGGGGCAAGGACGACGCAAGCTCAGCCGGGACGGGGCAAGGACGGGCGGGGCGGCGGCGGCGGCGCGCAGGCTCGGGGCGGCGGCGGCGGACGGACGGGGCGGGGCGCAGACGGGGCGGGGCGCAGACGGAGGGGGCGGGGCGCAGACGGGGCGGGGCGCAGACGGGCGGGGCGGCGGTGGCGCGCAGACTCGGGGGTGGTGGCGCACAGACTCGGGGGCGCGGCGCGCAGACGGGGCGGGGCGGCGGTGGCGCGCAGCCGGGACGGGGCAAGGACGACGCGCAGGCTCGACGCGCGCAGCCGGGACGAGGCAAGGACGGCGCGCAGGCTCGGGGCGGCGGCGCGCAGGCTCGGGGCGGCGGAGCGCAGGCTCGGGGCGGCGGCGCGCTGGCTCGGGGCGGCGGCGGCGCGCAGACGGGGCGGGGCGGCGGCGGCGGCGGCCGACGGGACGCGAGCTGGTACGGGACGCGAGCTGGTACGACGGGACGCGAGGTAACATTGAAAGACTGCCTTTGCCGTCTGCCTTAGTTTGATTTGGGGTAACGTTGAGAGAGAGAGAGCGTTTGTACTGTCGATGCAAAAAAAAAAAACTGGGTACTAGCCTTTGCCGTCTGCCTTAATTTTCTTTGCCATCTGTGGGCACATGGCAAAGAGCTGGCACCTCTTTGCCGTCTGCCTTTGGGATATTTGCCATACGTTAGCAGACGGTAAACAAAAGGCACATGGCAAATCATCTCTATGCCATCAGTCTTTTCTTTACCGTCTGGCAGTTGTAAGCTGATGGCAAAGAAATTCTTTGCCAACCGTCAGCACACGGCAAAGATTAGGCACATGGCAAATTTTCTGTTTCCAGTAGTGAGAGATGCTAGTAGATGGATGATTTATAACCTGGTGTTTAGTCAGGGTACTCGGGAGATTATTTGTGACAGCCCGATGCCGATGCCCCGAAGATTCTCCCTTCTTTTCCGTTTCCGTCGTGTGATTAGTTTTATTTGTTGCATCGTCATTTAGTTTGCATCATCACATCATGCATGGCATAATGTCAACTGTGATTTGTCAGTGTTGCTTGTTGCTCCGTGTTGATGCTTGTGAGTGCTTGTGAGTGTGGCGTTGTTTGTTGGCGTGACGAGAGTGGGTGCAACAGAGCCGCTTCAAACCCTGTTGGACCGAGGACGTAAACCTTCCCCCCTCTCTCTCCCTCTTATTTCATTTTTGTGGGTTTTGCTAAAGATCAGTTTTAACCCCGTCAAGGGTTCGTTTTCTTCTTTTCATTAAAAAATTATTTTATTAAATGTGGGGGCAACCCTTAGGTTTTATTTTATTTTATTTATCCTTTTGTTTCATTTTTAAACCCTCTCATTTCCTTTTCTCCTTAAAAGGGCTTTTATTTTATTCTTTAAATAAAAGAGGTTTTATTTTAATTCTCATAAGGGTTTCATTTGTATTTGTTTAAAAATGCCCAAGATATTTTATAGTTGGGGTATATATATATTTTTTTTTTCAAAAGGGAGCCAAAAGCATATTTCTATTTTGTGAAAAACCTTTTTCATTTTTGTTGGTCTTTTCTGTTTTTAAAAGGGGAAGAAAACCCCCCCAAATATGTAGAGGGAGCTCCCAAGGCAAGGCCCAGCTGGCCAGGCCCAACAGGCTCCCCCTGCCCTAGTGCCACGAGCCCGAGCTCCCCCCAATCCCTCGTTCTCCTCCCCTGACCAGCGCCGTCACCCCTCGTCCTCCCGTTCTTCTCCCCATGCCCGATCCCTCCATGTCCCTTCGGTCCCGCTCGCCGCCCGGTGCCCTGCAGCCGCGTGCTCCTCCCCCTGCCGTCGCCGAGCTCCCTCGCCTGCGCCTTCCAGAGCTGCGCGCGCCGCCCCCTCAGTCCGCCTGCCGGCGCGCCGCCTCGGCCGTGCCCCGTGTTGCCGTTCCCTACGTCGCCTCCCTGCACCTAGGTCGCCAGCCCCGCCTCCAGGTTGCCGCCCGACAGCAGCCCGCATGGCCGCGCCATGGCCTTGCCTCGCCCCGACCTCCTCACCTCCCCGCGCCACCAGCGGCTCGCCGCGCCCGCCTGCAGTACCCAGGTCGCCGTGCCCGTGCCTGAGCTGGCCTCCGGTCGCCGCGCGAAGGCCCCTCGACCTCGACCTCGTCCGGCCCTCGCCTCGAGCATGCCTCGCCCCGACCGCCTCCATCTCGCCGAGCAGCCCCGCCGCGAGCAGCTCTCCCGCCGGTGCGCCGCGCCCGCCTCGCCGCCTCCCCGCATCCCTCGTCGTGCCGCGACCTCCCTGCTCCATTCTGAAGGCTGGCCCGAGGACCTCCGTCGTTGCCACCTCGTTGCTGGCCTGATGTGCGCTGAGCTGCTGCTGCTGTGCTATTGCCGAGGTTGCTGTTGCATGCTGTTGCTGCCTTGCTTCGCCTTGCTGTGGCTGTGCTATGCCGAGCCGCGCTCTTGCTTTGCTGCCTGCTGCTGCACCATGCTATTTGCTACTGCTGTTTGCTGCTGCGATGCGTTTGCCGTCGTTGCTGAATTAGCTGCAGGTGCTAGTCGCTGTTGCTGCCTGAAGTTGCTGCCGCTGTCGCTGCAGTTAGCTAATGAGGTTGCTGTTGTGTTGCTTTTGCGTTGCTAGCTGCTTGCTGCTAATGCTGGCCGCCGCTAGTTGCTGCTAGTGCTGTTGGTTGCTGTGCCGTATAGCTGCTGCTTGGAGATGCCCTTGTTGCCCATGCCGTGTTAGCAGCATGCTGCTGCCGTGCCTTCTTGCTGTAGCCGTGTGGTGGCTAGCTTGCCTTGCTGTTAGTTGCATGCTAGGCTAGATGCTTAGTTGCTGCTTGTGCTGTAGCTGCTGCTGCTTTGCTAGCTAGTAGTTGTTGGTAGCTTTTGCTGTTAGCTGCTATTGCATGCCGCTTAGCTAGCTTGCTTTGCTAGCTTGCTTGCCCGCGCTATGCTTTCGCTAGCCGTGTTGCTGCCGCTTGCCGTCGCCGCATGCACCAACCCCCCCTCCTTCATGGAACCGACAAGTTTGCCGCGAGTACCACGACATCCTCGACGACCCCCGGAAACGAGTTCATCTTCCTCGCCGTCGCCGAAGACCGTGTACCACTACTTCAACTACCGGCGCGTGTACGGCTACTTCCACGACGACCACGACTTCCACGACGACCGTTGGTCCGCTACGACCCGAACCGCTTCGAATAGCACGCTTCGAAGGTATAACGTTGAGACGTTGTCGTGTACCGTGTACAAGTGATGTATGAATATATGTTTGTATGCATCGTGTGTTGCCCGTTGCTCGTTGTCTTCTTTTGTCATGCCTCGACACATGGGAACCCGAGATACGGGGTCACCCCATCTTTAGTTACCGTTCTTGCACGCTCCCTATTCATTGGCGGTATCTCGACGAGTTATTGGGATAGGAACGTTGTCGTGGCATCGTTTCTGATTTGCCGCCATGGTTTCCTCTCGCTCGCCGTGGCGACACCTTGCTTCTTTCCCTTTTTGCCGTGGTGTGATGACTTGCATGTATGACGCATTCATGGCATATATATCGTGTGTTGTATGTTTCTTGTGCCGTAGCTCCGATCTTAGTTCCGCGAGTTAAACTGTCTAGGATGACACGTAGGATCATCGCTCATCCCTTGCCATGTTAACTACAATTTAATATTGCCGAGTAAATAATCGGGAGTGAATTAAATAATTAATCATGGAGTTTCGTCGATATGCAACCCGTTGCATATCGAGCTTCACTTAACGTGTAGGGTTTGCGTGAGGTGAATTGCCATGCCATCCCTTGCATCTTTGAACTGATCATGCATCATAGTAGGTTATGCATTATGTTGTGCATCGTGTGGTGAATATTTGTGTTGATGTTTGTTTCCGCTTTGCTCCGTCTCGATAGAGTTCCGCAAGCGTGTCTGAATGTGAGGAACGGTTCGACTACATTGGTTCGTCTGCTTCACCGAGTTGTTCTTCTTCCAAGCGGGATCTCAGGCAAGATGATCATTTCCCCAGATACCATTACTATCATTGCCATGCTAGTTTTACCGTTGCTATCGTTTATGTCTCGTTGCCTACCACATGTTAAATATCAGCCTCTCAACAATGCCATGAATACCTTCAACCTGTTCGACCTAGCAAACCATTGATTGGCTATGTTACCGCTTGCTTAACCCTGTGTTAGCGGTGCTAGTTGCAGGTGCAGATGCTTCCATTTGATAACATGGGCTCCTTGTTATATCACCATACTAATGCTATTTAATTTAATGCACCTATATACTTGGTAAAAGGTGGAAGTCTCGGCCTTTCTAGCCTGGTGTTTTGTTCCACCTTTGCCCCCTTAGTTTCGACTACCGGTGTTATGTTTTATAATTGAGCGCTCCTAACACGATCGGGGTTGTTATGGGGACCCCCTTGATAATTCGTTTTAGATTAAAGCTGGTCTCGCAAGGCCCAACATTGGTACTACATTTGCCTAATCACCTAATAAAATTGCATAGGGATTTTGCGGACCCCGAGGATAATTTAATCAACCCCGGGCCAGTGCTCCTCATGAGTGTTGGTCCAAAACAGAGCAGCTTATTAACGCTAGCCGTGGCAACTCGGCGTTTGGCGTGGTAACCATCACTCATCCGTCGTGTCCTGAGAACGAGGTACGCGACTCCTATCGGGATCGTCGACACGTCGGGCGGCCTTGCTGGATTAGTTTTACCTTTGACGAGATATCTTGTGCATCGGGATTCTGGTGATGCTTTGGGTAATCTCAGAGTTGAGGTTTTCCACCAGGGAATCCTACGAGATCGCGAGCTTCGTGATTGAGGATTTCTATGCGGCTTGTCGTAATTTGTGATGGACTACTTGGAGCACCCCTGCAGGGTTAAATCTTTTCGGAAAGCCGTGCCCGCGGTTATGTGGCAACGTGGAAACTTTGTTTAACACTGGTTCTAGATAACTTGAAGTTAACTTAATTAAAATTTGCCAACTGCGTGCGTAACCGTGACTGTCTCTTTCGTGAGTTCCTTTCTCCGATCGAGGACACGGTGGGGTTATGTCTGACATAGGTAGGTGTTCAGGATCATTCATTTGATCATCAGTAGTTCACGTCCGTTATGCGTAGATCTTCCCCCTCTTGTTTCTTGTACTCGTAAGGTAGCCACCAAATATTTGCTTAGCCGCTGCTGCAACCTCACCACTTAATCATACCTCACCCATTAAGCTTTGCTAGTCTTGATACCTTTGGAAATGAGATTGCTGAGTCCCCTGTGGCTCACAGATTACTACAACACCAGTTGCAGGTACATGTAAAGATTACTTGACGTGAGCACGTTGATTGTTCATTTGGAGTTGCTTCTTCTTCTTCTTCATCGATCTAGGATGGGTTCTAGGCCGGCAGCCTGGGATAGCAAGGATGGACGTCGTTCTTATTTTTCTCGTTTGTTTTCGTCCATAGTTGGACCCTGCTCTTACTCTTGATGATTATGTAATGTACTCATGTGACTCTGATGTAGCTTGTGGCGAGTGTAAGCCAACTCTGTATATATATCTCTTCTGTTCAGTACATGTACTTGTAACGATATCCATTCTTGCGACACGACGAGATGCGCTTCTATCCCTGACGAGGCCCTCCAGCCAAACTGAGGATAGGGTCCCATCTTGGGCGTGACACTATTACATTGCCTGCTCCTTCTTTGTTCGATCTTCATGCAGGCAGGTACACTATTATGCCCGCGGACATCTACGCATATTGGGGCTTGGCCCAACCGCAGGCGCCCGTGCCCGAGCCGCCAGTCGAGTACCAGACGCCAGTTTATTAGGGGGAGCCAAAGGAGCTCACACAGCAGTGGCATCCACAGTCTGCTCCAGAGTATCCTGGAGCTGGTTATTTCCCACCTTGGGAGTAGACCAAGCTAGGCCAAAATCCTAAGCTTGGGGGAGTACGTGTTCTCACCGACTTTACATTCATGCTTATGCTTTCACCTTGTTAGCCGGTGTTTACACTTTGCCACTGTATTATCCATGCTAGTTTATTTTCATTTTCTTGTTTTCTTGTTTTGTGTCCTTTGGAGAAAACCCAAAAAGATTTTTCTTTCTTCTTTTGCTTGTTGGGAGTTTTCCCGTGTAAATAGTTTTCCTTTTCTTTGTGTCAAGGTAGAAGATATTGGTTACAATGCTTAGTGGTTCTTGCATGCTTACCTGTTTAGCATTCAAAGAGCCATATTATTTTGTCTTCTCCTTTGTGTTTGCGTGCAGATTCAGCTTAGTCCAATGCACGAGCATGCTTATTATTGTTCACATCATTCGATCGTGCACGTGAAAGGCAACAATGATGATATATGATGAAGTGACTGAGACTGAAAAGCTGGTATGAACTCTATCTATTTTGTTTTTGTAAATATGACTAGCCTGTCGACCCAGATTTAGCTTTGTTGTGAGAGAACCATGTTTGCAATGACAACTTAGAGATCATAGTTTCTGATGCCATGCTTATTTAGCTGAGAGCTTATAATGGTTTGTCTTGAATGACAACATAGATTTTGAGATGACTATGATGTAGTATGATAGGGTGGTATTCTCCTTTGAATGTTTCAAGTGGCTTGACTTGGCGCATGTTCATGCATGTAGTTGAAACAAAATCAACATAGCCTCTATGATGTTCGTATTCATGGTGATTTATATCATGTTCATGCTTGCATTCAATGTTAGTCAAACTCATTGCATCTTGATGACTGTTGTCGCTCTCTAGTTGGTCGCTTCCCAGTCTTTTGATAGCCTTCACTTGTACTAAGCGGGAATACTACTTGTGCATCCACTTCCATAAACCCAAAAGTTTTTCCATGAGAGTCCACCATACCTACCTATTTTGCGGTATCTACCTGCCGTTCCAAGTAAATTTGCATGTGCCATTCTCTAAATCTTCAAGAAATAATCTGTTTTGCATGCCCGAACCGCTCATGTGGTGACAGAGGGCTATTGGTATCTTCCATGCTAGGAGTGTTATCCTCGACATGTGTTTATTCACAGTCATTCACGAGAAAGGGGCTGGTATTTGGGATGCCCAGTTCCAGGCTTAAATCAAAAACATAATTGTAAAACAAGACTCCCCCGGATTGATGTTAGTATGGACGGTACCCGAGGATTCGGCTAGCCGTGGAGTGTGATTGATTGGTGGTGGGGGAGTTAAAACTTTACTTTTCTGTTTGGGACCGCCTATAGCATGAGTAGCATGGAAGATATTGAGAACTCTTGGTCATTGCGTTGACAATGAAAGCATGCCACCCAAAATTATTATCTCTATTTTCAAAGCTTGAGCTCTGGCACCTCTGCAAATCAATGCTTCCCTCTGCGAAGGGCCTGTCTATTTATTTTCCTGTCGAGTCATCCTCCTCTTATATAAGCACCAATTAGAGAGCACCTCTGTCATTTTATGCTTTGCTTTTGATTGATATTGAGTATGACTATGACTGGATCTTCGTTGCTATGAATTACAATGTTCAGTCAGCCCTTGATATTTGAAAGTGCTCTGCATTTATGTTTTGCGGTCTCAGAAAGAGCTAGCGAGATACCACCTATTCATATTGCTTCATGCTTGCTTTGATTGAAGTGTTGGTATTTGAAACTCATTATTATTTGCTCGTTAGCTGATTATGCCATTGATGTTAGTTTATCGTGAGACCTTTGTGTCATTTTCTTATGTGGTTAACTTGTGATCTTGCTGAAATTTTGGTTATGAGTTAGACATAGTTTCAACAACAAGATGAAACAGAGTTTGTCAAAGTTTTTCTTTCTCTCTCAGTTTGTCTACTGAGTTGCTTGAGGACAAGCAAGGTTTTAAGCTTGGGGGAGTTGATACGTCTCCATCGTATCTACTTTTCCAAACTCTTTTGCCCTTGTTTTGGACTCTAATTTGCATGATTTGAATGGAACTAACCTGGACTGACGCTGTTTTCAGCAGAATT
The DNA here is from genome assembly GCF_904849725.1 of Hordeum vulgare subsp. vulgare. NCBI lineage: Eukaryota > Viridiplantae > Streptophyta > Magnoliopsida > Poales > Poaceae > Hordeum > Hordeum vulgare. The sequence goes on along the minus strand of NC_058519.1, from coordinate 406,931,963 downwards.
GCCTTGGTGTTATTTTTGTGCAGAAATCAAAGTTCTCCAAACGTCCTGAAAATTTACGGGAGTAGTTTTGGAAAATATCAAAAATATGTGCGCCAAGTTCCACCTCAGGGGGTGGGCCAGTGGGCCACAAGCCCCTGCTCCGTCACCACCCCTGGTGGCGGTGGGTAGTCTTGTGGGGCCCACATGCACCTGCCGCCCCCAACTCCAGCTCTATAAGTTGCCTTTCGTCCCAGAAAAAATAAAAAAGATAAGTTTTCGTCGCGTTTTCGATACAGAGGTGCCGCCACCACCTGTTCTTCATCTGGAGGGTAGATCTGGAGTCCGTCTTGGGCTCCGGAGAGGGGAAATCGTCGCCATCGTCATCATCAACCTTCTTCCCTCTCCAATTCCATGAAGCTCTTCGTCGTTCATGAGTAATCTATTCGTAGGCTCGCTGGGCGGTGATGAGTAGGATGAGATCTATCATGTAATCGAGTTCGTTTTGATGGGGATTGATCCCTAGTATCCACTATGTAATGAGATTTGATGTTGCTACTACTTTGCCATGCTTAATGCTTGTCACTAGGGCCCGAGTGCCATGATTTCAGATCTGAAATTATTATGTTGTCACCAATATATGTGTGTTTTAGATCCGATCTTGCAAGTTGTAGTTACCTACTATGTGTTATGATCCGGCAACCCCGGAATGACAATAACCAGAACCACTCCCGATGATGACCATAGTTTGAGGTGTTCATGTGTTCACCAAGTGCTAATGCGTTGGTCCAGTTCTTTATTAAAAGGAGAACCTTAATATCCCGTAGTTTCCTTTTGGACCCTGCTGCCACGGGAGGGATGGACAATAGATGTCATGCAAGTTCTTTTCCCTAAGCAAGTATGACGACACACGGAATGCATGCCTACATCACATTGACGAACGGGAGCTAGCCACATATCTCTCCGTGTTATAGCTGTTGCATGATGAATATCATCCAAACAAATCACCGACCCATTGCCTATGAGTTTGTCCTACTGCTGCTGCTGCTACTACTGTTGCTACTGCTGTTACTTGTCTTGCTCTGCTGCTGCTACTACTGTTGCGACTGCTGTTACTTGTCTTGCTCTATTGCTACTGTTGCTACTACTGTCGCTTGCTACAGTTGCTACTTGCTACTGCTGTCACTACTGCTGTTCCTTGCCGCTGCTATTGCTCGCTACACTGCCGATACTCGTTACTTTGCTATTACTACTGTACTTGCAGATACTAATATTTCAGGTGTGGTTGAATCTGACAAATTCAGCTGCTAATACTTGATAGTATACTCTCACCTCCCGTCGTGCAAACCAACAAATTGGGTCGAATACTCTACCCTCGAAAACTGTTGCGAACCCACGTGCTGGTGGGCCATCAACAACATTCTTCTAGTTCCGTTGCCGGGGAGTGCTAGCAGCATTCTTCTGGTGCCGTTGCAAGGGAATGATTGTTGTCATAAGCATTCGTCTAGCTAAGGACAGAGATTGCAGATCAAACACCATAAACAAATTCAGATTCGTAATACACCAACACAAACAACTTCAAGGAGTGCCACCTCTTTAGCATGCGTTGGTTTTTCCCTTGAAGAGGAAAGGGCCATGCAGCACAGTAGCAATAAGTATTTCCCTTAGTTAGAGAACCAAGGTATCAATCCATTAGGAGTATCAAGGCAAGACTCCAAAGTACCAGCGCAAAAACAACAAACTTGCACCCAACGCTACAAAGGGGTTGTCAATCCCTTCACGGTTAACTTCAAGGGGAGATCTGAAGGTGGAAAGTGCAACAAAGTGAAAGTGTAGAGCTGAAAATATGATGTGAAGTAGACCCCGGGGCCATAGTGTTCACTAGAGGCTTCTCTCATGATAGCAAATATTACGGTGGGTGAACAAATTACTGTCGAGCAATTGATAGAACCGCACAAAGTCATGACGATATCTAAGGCAATGATCATACATATAGGCATCACGTCCGAGACAAGTAGACCGATACTTTCTGCATCTACTACTATTACTCCACACATCGACCACTATCCAGCATGTATCTAGTGTATTGAGTTCATAACAAACAGAGTAACGCCTTAAGCAAGATGACATGATGTAGAGGGATAAATTCATGCAATAGATATAAACCCCATTTTTTTACCCTTGATGGAAACAACATGATGCGTGCCTCGCTATCCCTTCTGTCACAGGGTGAGGTCACCGCACGGTATGAACCCAAAACCAAGCACTTCTCCCATTGCAAGAATCATAGATCAAGTTGGCCAAACAAAACCCACAACTCGAAGAGAATTACAAGGATATGAAATCATGCATATAAGAGATCATAGGAAACTCAAATAAGATTCATAGATAATCTGATCATAAATCCACAATTCACTGGATCTCGACAAACACACCGCAAAAGAAGATTACATCAGATAGATCTCCATGAAGATCATGGAGAACTTTGTATTGAAGATCGAAGAGAGAGAAGAAGCCATCTAGCTACTAGCTATGGACCCGAAGGTCTGTGGTGAACTACTCACGCATCGTCTGGGAGGCAATGGTGTTGATGAAGAAGCCCTCCGTGTCCGAATCCCCCTCCGATAGGGCACCGGAACGTGCCCCAGATGGGATCTTGCGGAGACACAAGCTTGCGGCGGCGGAAAAGTATTTTCGTGGCTCTCTCTCGTGGTTTCAGATTTTTCGGGGATTTATAGGCGGAAGAAGTAGTACAAAGGATCCACGGGGGGGGGGGGGGGGCACACGTGTGCTAGGCACCCCCCGGGCCGCAGCTAGGGGGCTTGTGGCCTCCCCCAGGAGCCTTTGCCTTGGTTCTCTAGCTTCCTACGTATCTTCTGTTCCCGAAAAAATCTTTTTGGAGGTTTTATTCCGTTTGGGCTGTGTTTGATATTCTCCTTTGAAAAAGGTCAAAAACACGAAAAAACATGAACTTGCACTTGGCACTGAGTTAATAAGTTAGTCCCAAAAATATATAAAATGCATACAAAACATCCAAAGTTTGACAAGATAAGAGCATGGAATCATAAAAAAATTATAGATACATTGGACACGTATCAAGCATCCCCAAGCTTAAATCCTACTCGTCCTCGAGTAGGGAAGTGATAAAGACTGAATTTTTGATGTGGAATGCTACCTAACATATTTGTCCTTTGTAACTTCTTTCATGTGGCATGAATGTTCAGATCCGTAATATTCAAAACAAGAGTTTGCTATTGACATGAAAACAATAATACTTCAAGCAAACCAGGAAGGTAATCATGAACTTTCGAAATAACAAGGCCAAAGAAAGTTATCCCTACAAAATCATATAGTCTGGCTATGCTCCATCATCCCCACACAACGAATTTAAATCATGCACAACCCCGGTATTGGCCAAGTAATTGTTTTCGCACTCTTACTTTCTCAACCCTTTTTCAACTCTCACGCACTACATGAGCGCGAGCCATGGATATAGCACTATAGGTGGAATAGAGTGTGGTGGAGGCTGTGAGGCAAATAGGAGGAGATGGCCACATTGACTCGGCATATCAACGGGCTATGGAGATGCCCATCAATAGATATCAATGTGAATGAGTAGGGATTACCATGCAACAGATGCACTTAGAGATATAAGTATGTGAAAGCTCAAAAGGAGAACTATTGGGTGTGCATCCAACTTGCTTGCTCACAAAGACCTAGGGCAATTTTGAGGAAGCCCATCATTGGAATATACAAGCCAAGTTATATAATGAAGATTCCCACTAGTATATGGAAGTGTCAAAACAAGAGACTCTCAATCATGAAAAGCATGGTTATATTTTGAAGCACAAGTGTGGAAAAAGATAGTAGCATTGTCCCTTCTCTCTTTTTCTCTCCTTTTTTTATGGGCTCTTTGGCCTCTTTTTTTCATTTTTTTGGTGGGCATCTTTGGCCTCTTTTCATTTTTCCTCACATGGGACAATGCTCTAATAATGATGATCATCACACTTTTATTTACTCACAACTCAACACTTAGAGCAATGATGACTCTATAGGAAATGCCTCCGGCAGTGTACCGGGATGTGCAACGATCTAGCTTAGCGTGTGACGTTGAAACATCTTGCTAGCTATCTTACGATCATGCAATGGCAATATGAAAGTGACGACACATGTCATGAGACGGAACGGTGGGAGTTGCATGGCAATATATGTCGGAATGGCTATGAAAAGGCCATGATAGGTAGGTATGGTGGCTGTTTTGAGGAAGGTACATGGTGGTTTTGTGCACCGGCGAAAGTTGCGCGGCACTAGAGAGGCTAGCAATGGTGGAAGGTGAAAGTGCATCTATACCATGGACTCACATTAATCATGAAGAACTCATATACTTATTGCGAAAGTTTTATTAGTAATCGAAACAAAGTGCTAAATGCATACTCCTAGGGGAAGGGTTGGTAGGTATTAACCATCGCGTGATCCCGACCGCAACACAAAGGATGACAATCAATAAATCAATTATGCTCCGACTTCCTAACATAGTGGTTCACCATACGTGCATGCTACAGGAATCACTAACTTCAACACAAGTATTTCTGGATTCACAACACCCTACTAACATAACTCTAACATTACCATATCCAAATCTCAAAACTAATTGAGAGGAATCAAACTTCTCTTTACTAATCAATGCACAAGAATATGGAAGTTTCATTGTATCCTCTTTGGATGCCTATCATCTTTTAGGACTACTTTCATAGCACAAGCCAACTACCAAGTTACTCAAAGAGAGCACTCTCAAAAAGATATAAGTGAAGATCGAGAGTTTTTATTTCTCCAAAATATGACACCACCGTGCTATAAAAAGATCTAAGTGAAGCACTAGAGCAAAGTTATCTAGCTCAAAAGATATAAGTGAAGCATATGCGAGCTAAATTGCCTAACTCAAAAGGTATAAGTGAAGCTCAATGAGTATTCTAGCAAATTCACGATGAGCGCATGTCTCTCTCAAAAAGGTGTGCAGCAAGGATGATTGTGACAAAAAAAAGAAAAGACTCCTATAATACACGACGCTCCAAGCAAAACACATATCATGTGGTGAATAAAAATATAGCTCCAAGTAACATCACCGATCGATTGAAGACGAAAGAGGGGATGCCTTCCCGGGGCATCCCCAAGCTTAGGCTTTTTGGTGACCTTGAATTTAGCTTGGGATGCCTTGGGAAGCCCCAAGCTTGATCTCTTTCCACTCTTCATCCCATTGTCCATGAGAACATCACCCAAAACTTGAAAACTTCACAACACGAAACTTAAACACAAACTCGTGATATCATTAGCACAAGAAAACAAACTACCACCTCTTTAGGTACTGTAGCAAACTTGTTTTCTATTTATATTGGTGTTATATTACTGTATTCTCACTTTTCCATGGCTAGTACCCGCCGATACTATCCATAGTTTCATCAAAATAAGCAATCAACACAAGAAAAACAGAATCTGTCAAAAATAGACCAGTATGTAGCAATCTGTATACTTCGTATACTTCTGGTATCTCAAAAATTCTGAAAAATTACGAAAATTTGGGAAATTGGCATATCAACCAGTATAAAAAAGAATCAACTCAGAAGCTATTTCTGGATAGGAATGAAAAATAATTTCGTGAGCGCAAAGTTTCTGTCTTTTTCAGCAAGATCAAACAATCATCACCAAAACTAGTCATAAAGGTTTTACTTGGCACAAACACAGAAGGAAACACAAAAAACACAATCATAACAGAATTATGATGGTGTGGACACAACAAAACAGAAAGCAAAAAACAAAGATAAATTCATTGGGTTGCCTCCCAACAAGCGCTATTGTTTAACGCCCTTAGCTAGGCATAAGGCGATAGAATCACGTATCGTCGTCTTCGGTGCTCAAACCATAAGTAGGGTGAACACTCATCATTTTAAGATCTTCATCTCTCTTACTAGATGGTTCACCACTGTTTTTAGGAACAAAGACAAACTTGGTGGCCTTATTGTGGGCGAAATTTGGAGTGTTCTAAACGGCAACAAAAGCGGAACCCAAGTTGGTTATAACATCCTCTAGTTTGCCAATTCTAGCGTAATCATGACCTAGTTTTTCGTTGACTATGGGTTCCCTCTCCTTTAAATTTTTCAAAGTCATTCCCACCTTGGATCCATACTGAGTGATTTCATTGTGGATCTTTTTATCCAAATTTTTAATGAGTTCAATCGTAGCAACTTTATTTTCAGCCTATGCATCACATGCTCCAGGGTTAAGGTAGTTCCATTAACCATGAGTGGGGGTGAGCCTACCAAATTTATTAAGGCACCGTAAGAATCAATGGTATGGCTACCCAAGAAATTTCCACCAATCATTGTGTCAAGAACATACCTATTCCAAGGGGAAATTCCCACATAAAAGTTGCGAAGCAGAACGGTAGTAGATTGCTTACGAGTAGATCTACTCTGAGCATTGCAAATCCTATACCAAGCATCCTTTAAATTTTCTCCCTCATTCTGTTTGAAATTAAGAACCTCGCTCTCGGGAGTATCGTTCAAAGCGATAGGACTAGCCATGATAGGTAGACTATCCCACACAAACAAAAAGAAAGCGAAAGAAAAGGGCGAACGAAAAAGGCAAATATTTTTGTAATTTTTGTTTTTTAGAAGTGGGGGAGAGGAAAATGAGAGGCAAAAAAGTAAATGCAAGAGATGAGTTTGCGACAGTTACTTGGATAAGCTTCACTTAGAACAGTCCATGGTGCCAGAAATTGACACGTAGGAGGAAGACTATTCTTGACTTGATGCTCCCCGGCAACGGCGCCAAAAATTCTTCTTGCTACCTCTTGAGCATGCGTTGGTTTATCCCTTGAAGAGGAAAGGGTGATGCAGCACAGTAGCTGTAAGTATTTCCCTCAGTTAGAGAACCAAGGTATCAATCCAGTAGGAGTATCAAGGCAAGACTCCAAAGTACCTGTGCAAAAACAACAAACTTGCACCCAACGCTACAAAGGGGTTTTCAATCCCTTCACGGTTAACTGGAAGGTGAGATCTGAAGGCGGAAAGTGCAACAAAGTGAAAGTGTAGAGCTGAAAATATGATGTGAAGTAGACCCGTGGGCCATAGTGTTCACTAGAGGCTTCTCTCATGATAGCAAATATTACGGTGGGTGAACAAATTACTGTCGAGCAATTGATAGAACCGCGCAAAGTCATGACGATATCTAAGGCAATGATCATACATATAGGCATCACGTCTGAGACAAGTAGACCTATACTTTCCGCATCTACTATTACTCCACACATCGACCGCTATCCAGCATGCATCTAGTGTATTGAGTTCATAACAAACAGAGTAACGCCTTAAGCAAGATGACATGATGTAGATGGATAAATTCATGCAATAGATATAAACTCCATCTTTTTACCCTTGATGGCAACAACATGATGCGTGCCTCGCTACCCCTTCTGTCACTGGGTGAGGTCACCTCACGGTATGAACCCAAAACCAAGCACTTCTCCCATTGCAAGAATCATAGATCAAGTTGGCCAAACAAAACCCACAACTCGAAGAGAATTACAAGGATATGAAATCATGCATATAAGAGATGAGAGGAAACTCAAATAAGATACATAGATAATCTGATCATAAATCCACAATTCATCAGATCTCGACAAACACACCACAAAATAAGATTACATCGGATAGATCTCCATGAAGATCATGGAGAACTTTGTATTGAAGATCGAAGAGAGAGAAGAAGCCATCTAGCTACTAGCTATGGACCCGAAGGTCTGTGGTGAACTACTCACGCATCATCGGAGAGGAAATGGTGTTGATGAAGAAGCCCTCCATGTCCGAATCCCCCTCCGACAGGGCACCAGAACGTGCCCCACATGGGATCTTGCGGAGACAGAAGCTTGCGGCGGAGGAAAAGTATTTTCGTGGCTCTCACGTGCTTTCAGATTTTTTGGGGATTTATAGGCGGAAGAAGTAGGGCAAAGGAGCCACGGGGGGCCCACAAGCCTAGTAGGCGCGCCCCCAGGCTGCGGCTAGGGGGCTTGTGGCCTCCCCCAGGAGCCTTTGCCTTGGTTCTCAAGCTTCCTGCGTATCTTCTGTTCCGGAAAAAAAATCTTTTCGGAGGTTTTATTTCGTTTGTACTTTGTTTGATATTCTCCTCTGAAAAAGGGCAAAAACACGGAAAAAACAGGAACTAACACTTGGCACTGAGTTAATAAGTTAGTCCCAAAAAAGATATAAAATGCATACAAAACATCCAAAGTTTGACAAGATAATAGCATGGAACCATAAAAAATTATAGATACGTTGGAGACGTATCAAGGAGCACACCAAGATTTCTAAAGGAAAACATAGTATGAAAACGTGCAATCAACCCCTATGCCTAGATTACCCCAATGTCACCTCGGGAATCCGCATGTTGATCCCACAACATATATCAAGTGAATCACTTGAATACCCCAATGTCACTACGGCTATCCGCATGCGAAACATATATTATGTGCCCTTAAACCCGAATGTTCAATCCAATATAACAAGATCTTAAAGTGAAAGACTCAATTCATCACAACAATAGCATGTGACAAACACCATATAGTCCAACTATATTAACAAGGCCCGTGATAAATCAAGACCATGACATCTCAAGAACACGAGAGAGAGAGAGATTAAACACATATCTTCTCGTACAAACCTTGAGTCCCGCGGGTGGACTACTCCCTCCTCGTCATGGCCTCCGCCAGGATGATGAACACGGCCACCGGAGATGATCTCCCCTATTCGGTGGGGTACTTGAACATCTCGAGATTGGTATTTCATGGCTACATAGGCCTGCGGTGGTGGAACTTCTCGTCTAGGGTTATTTCTGGATGTTCCTATATTTATAGGATTTTTGGGCGTTGGAAACACGCCAAGATGGGCCATGAGGTGCCCACTAGACATCAACCCACGCGAGGGGGACTGACACGACCTCGTGTCTAGTGCGCACCAGGCCCCCCCTGTGGTGGTTATTTGCTCGCGTATTTTTCTTTTCTCCCAAAAACATTGTCAATTTTTTTTGTCAAATTCCAAGAACTTCTATTTCTGCACAAAAAAGAACGCCACGGTAGTTCTGCTGAAAACAACGTCAGTTCGGGTTAGTTCTAAATAAATCATACAAAGTGCAGCAAAAAACATATAAAGGTATTGTAAACATAGGCAAACATGGCATGAATACTTCATAAATTATCGATACGGTGGAGATGTATTAGCATCCCCAAGCTCAATTCCTACTCGTCCTCGAGTAGGTAAATGATAAAAGAAATAATTTGTGAAGTGTGAATGCTAGCATAGTTGAAAGGACGTGGATGTTGTCTAGAGGGGGGGGGGATAGGCGCTTTAAAATAATTACGGTTTAGGCTTGAACAAATGCGGAATAAAACTAATGTTTAATTTGTCAAGCACAAAACCTAAAACAACTAGGTTCACCTATGTGCACCAATAACTTATGTTAAGCAAGATAAACAACTAAGTGACAACAAGATATATAACAAGAAATAACATGGCTATCACTGTCGGGGAACGTAGCATGGGAAACAAAAAAATTCCTACGCACACGCAATACCTATCCATGGTGATGATCATGTACGAGAGGGGAGAGTGAATCTACATACCCTTGTAGATTGTTAAGCGGAAGTGTATATAACGCGGTTGATGTAGTGGAACATCTTCGCGATCCAAACCACAGCCTGTCCCACGATCTCATCACCATTCGTCCCGCGATCCCATCACAATCCATCCCGATCTAGTGCTGAACGGACGACACCTCCGCATTCAGCACACGTACGGCTCGAAGACGTCTCCTCCTTCTTGATCCAGCAAGATAGGAAGGAGGAGTAGATGGGATCTCAACCAGCACGACGACATGGTGGAGGTGCCAGCAGGGCTTCGCCAAGCGTTTCCGGAACCAATCCGAGGAGAAAACAAAGTTATGGGAAAGGTAGGGCTGCCCCCGGGGTATGGGAATTGCTGTGTTTAGCCCCTCCCTCCCCCCAAAATATATAGGAGGCAAGAGGGATGGCTGGGTTGCAGCCCTAGCCCCTCCTCCAAGGATAGCGTGGGCCTAGGGAGGTTTCCTCCCTCCCCAAGGCACCTAGGAGGTGCCTTCCCCTTTAGGGACTCTTCCCTCCCAACTGCATGGGCCCTTGGGGCTGTCCCAACAAGGCTTGGACGCCTCCTTACAGCCCATGCACGTCCTAGGGGCTGGAGGGACCCTTCCGGACTCCTCCAGAACCCTCTGGAACCTTCTGGAACCTTCCAGAAGCTTCCCGGTACAATACCGATAAAACCCGAAACTTTTCCCGTAGCCAAAATAGGACTTCCCATATATAAATCTTCACATACGGACCATTCCGGAGCTCCTCGCAATGTCCGGGATCTCATCCAGGACTCCGAACAACATTCGGTCACCAACATACATGTCCCAATATTACTCTAGCGTCACCGGACGTTAAGTGTGGAGACCCCGCGGGTTCTAGAACTATGTAGACATGAACTGAGACACTCTCCGGTCAATAACCAATAGCGGGACCTGGATGCCTATATTGGCTCCCACATATTCTATGAAGATCTTTATCGGTTGAACCTCTATGTCAAGGATTTAGTTAATCCTGTATGTTGTTCCCTTTGTCCTTCGGTATGTTACTTGCTCGATATTCGATCGTCGGTATCTCCCTACATAGTTCAATCTCATTACCGGCAAGTCTCTTTACTCGTATCGTAATACAAGATCCCGTGACTAACTCCTTAGTCACATTGCTTGCAAGGCTTATTGTGATGTTGTATTACCGAGTGGGCCCTGAGATACCTCTCCGTCATACGGAGTGACAAAATCCCTGTCTTGATTCACGCCAACCCAACACACACCTTCGGAGATACCTGTAGAGCACCTTTATTCTCACCCAGTTACATTGCAATGTTGGATACACACAAGGTATTCATCCGATGTCCGGGAGTTGCATGATCTAATGGTCATAGGAACAGATACATTGACATGCAGAAAACAGTAGCAATAAACTGACATGATCATATGCTATGTTTAAAGTTTGGGTCTTGTCCATCACATCATTCTCCTAATGATGTGATCCTGTTATCAAATGACACCTCATGTCTATGGATAGGAAACCTTGACCATCTTTGATCAACGAGCTAGTCAACTAGAGGCTCACTAGGGACAGTGTGTTGTCTATGTGTCCACACATGTATTTGAGTTTCCAATCAATACAATTCTAGCATGGATAATAAACGATTATCATGAACAAGGAAATATAATAATAACTAATTTATTATTGCTTCTAGGGCATATTTCCAACAGTCTCCCACTTGCACTAGAGTCAATAATCTAGTTCATATCACTATGTGATTGTAATGAATCTAACACCCATATAGTCCTCGGGTTTGATCATGTCTTGCTTGTGAGAGAGGTTTTTAGTCAACGGGTCTGAACCTTTTAGATCCGTGTGTGATTTACAAATATCTATTTCAACCAATAGATGCTGCTACCACGCGCCATTTGGAACTATTCCAAATGACTGCTCCACTATACGAATCTGGTTTACTACTCAAAGTCATCCGGATTAGTGTCAAAGCTTGCATCGACCGTAGCCTTTACGACGAACTCTTTTACCACCTCCATAATTGAGAAAAATTCCTTAGTCCACTAGTTACTAAGGATAACTTTTGATCGTTGTCTAGTAATCCATTCCTGGATCAGTTTTGTACCCCTTGTTAGTTTCATGGCAAGGCACACATCAGGTGCAGTACATAACATATCATACTATAGAGCCTACGCCTAATGCATAGGGGACGACTTTCTGTTGGAAATATGCCCTAGAGGCAATGATAAAATAGTTATTATTATATTTCCTGTTTCAAGATAATCGTTTATTATCCATGCTATAATTGTATTGAATGAAAGCATAGATACATGTGTGGATATATAGACAAAACAATGTCCCTAGTAAGCCTCTAGTTGACTAGCTAGTTGATCAAGGATGGTTAAGATTTTCTGACCATATGCAAGTGTTGTCACTTGATAACTGGATCACATCATTAGGAGAATGATGTGATGGACAAGCCCCAAATTATAAACGTAGCATGTGATCGTGTCATTTGTTGCTATCGTTTTCTGCGTGTCAAGTATTCATTCCTATGACCATGAGATCATGTAACTCACTAACACGAGAGGAATACCTTGTGTGTATCAAACGTCACAACGTTACTGGGTGACTATAAAGGTGCTCTACAGGTATCTCCGAAGGTGTCCGTTGAGTTAGCATGGATCAAGATTGGGATTTGTCACTCGTGTGACGGAGAGGTATCTCGGGGCCCACTCGGTAATACAACATCACAAATAAGCCTTGCAAGCAATGTGACTCAAGTGTTAGTCACGGGATCTTGTATTACGGAACGAGTAAAGAGAATTGCCGGTAACGAGATTGAAATAGGTATAGGGATACCGACGATGAAATCTCGGGCAAGTAACATACCATAGGATAAAGGGAATGTTATATGGGATTATATGAATCCTTGACACAAAGGTTCAACCGATAAGATCTTCGTAGAATATGTAGGATCCAATATGGACATCCAGGTCCCGCTACTGGATATTGACTGGGGAGTGTCTCAGGTCATGTCTGCATAGTTCTCGAACCCGCAGGGTCTGCACACTTAAGGTTCAGTGACGTTTCGGTATAGTTGAGTTATAGGTGTTGGTGACCGAAGGTTGTTCGGAGTCCCGGATGAGATCACGGACGTCACGAGGGTTTTCGAAATGGTCCGTAAATGACCATTGATATATTAGATGGTTTCATTTGGTCACCGCAAAGATTTCGGGCATTACCGACAGTGTACCGGGAGTGACAAATGGGTTCCCGGTTTTCACCAGGAGGGGCCCACCCACCCGGGAGTGAGACCAAAAGTCCTAGGGTGGCACACCATCCCTTAGTGGGATGGTGAGGCCAACCCAAGTGGGCTATGGCACTATAAAAGAAAACCAAAAGAAAAAAAGAGGGAGGTGGGAAGGAAGAGGAGGACTCCTCCTTCCCCAAACCGAATTGGAGTTGGAGTCCTCCTCTCCACTCCGACCGGTGCCCTAGGGGCTCCCTTGATCCCCAAGGCTAGCCCCTCTCCTCCTCCTATATAAACTAGAGGTTTTAGGGTTTTTGAGACACAACTTTGCCACGTGCAACTCAAACCTATACCTCGTAGTTCTTCCTCTAGATCGGCTTTCGGCGGAGCTCGGGCGGAGCCCTGCAGGAATAGATCATCACCATCACCGGCGCGTCGTCACACTGCCGGAGAACTCTTCTACTTCCCTGTCTCTCTTGCTGGATCAAGAAGGCGGAGATCATCATTGAGCTGTACATGTGCTGAATGCGGAGGTGCCGTACGTTCGGTGCTAGATCAGGACGGATCGTGGGACGACGATGATTTGTATCACGAAGGTGTACTACTACATCAACCGCGTTTCTTAACGCTTCCCACTTAGCGATCTACAAGGTTATGTGGATCCGATCTCCCTCTCATAGATGAACATCACCATGATAGGTCTTCGTGTGCGTAGGAAATTTTTTGTTTCCCGTGCAACGTTGCCCAACAGTGGTATCACGAGCTAGGTTCATGCGTAGATGTAATCTCGAGTAGAAGACAGAAGTTTTTATGGGCGTTTATGTTTGATTTGCTGCCCTCCTTAGTCTTTTATCGATTCAGCAGTATTTTTGGATTGAAGTGGCCCGGACCAACATTACTCATACGCTTACGAGAGACCGGTTTCATCGACCAACATGCAACTCGTTGCATAAAGATGACTCGCGGGTGTCAGTTTCTTCAACTTTAGTTGAATTGGATTTGACCGAGGCAGTCCTTGGAGAGAGGTTAAATAGTATTTTGCACATATCCGTTGTAGTTTTTGCGTAAGTAAGATGCGATCATACTAGATACCCATAACTGCCACGTAAAACATGCAACAACAAATTAGGGGACGTCTAACTTGTTTTTGCAGGGTATGCTTGTGATGTGATATGGCCAAAGTCATGATGTGATATATTGGATGTATGAGATGACCATGTTGTAATAGTTAATATCGACTTGCACGTCGATGCTATGGCAACCGGCAAGAGCCATAGGGTTGTATTTAAACTAACGTCTGTGTTTGCAGATGTGTTTACTATATTGCTATGTTGTAGCTTTAGTAGTAATAGCATAAATAGCACGACAACCTCGATGGCGGGACAATGATGGAGATCATGGTGTGGCGCCAGTGACGATGAAGGTCATGCCGGTGCTTTCGTGATGGAGATCAAGAAGCACAAGATCATGGCCATATCATGTCAGTTATGAATTGCATGCGATGTTAATTCTTTTATGCACCTTATCTTGCTTAGAAAGACGGTAGCATTGTAAGGTGATCCCTCACTAAAATTTCAAGATAAAATTGTGTTCTCCCCGACTGTGCACCGTTGCGACAGTTCATGGTTTCGAGACACCACGTAATGATCGGGTGTGATAGACTCAACATTCACATACAACGGGTGCAAAAAAGTTGCACACGCAGAACACTCGGGTTAAACTTGACGAGCCTAGCATGTGCAGACATGCCCTCGGAACACGAGAGACCAAAAGGTGGAGCATGAATCGTATAGTTGGTATGATTAGCATAGAGATGTTTACCACTGAAACTACACTCAACTCACGTGATGATCGGATTTGAGTTAGTGAATTTGGATCATGCCACACTCAAGTAACTAGAGGGATGTCTATTTGAGTGGGAGTTTATTAGTAATTTGATTAGTTAAAATCTAATTATCTTGAACATAGTCTAAGTCCACTTTGCAATATTTTATGTTGTAGATCAATGGCTCACGCAGTAGCAATCCTAAATTTCAATACGTTCCTAGAGAAAGCTAAGCTGAAAGGTGATGATAGCAACTTTGTAGACTGGGCTCGTAATCTTAGGCTCATCCTACAAGCTGGGAAAAAGAATTATGTCCTTGATGCTGCGCTAGGAGATGAACCACCCACTACGTGTGGCCAAGATGTTTTGAACGCTTGGCAATCACGTAAGGAGGACTACTCAGTAGTTCAATGTGCAGTTTTGTATGGCTTGGAACCGGGACTTCAATGATGCTTTGAGCGTCATGGAGCATATGAGATGTTCCAGGAGTTGAAGTTTATCTTTCATAAGAATGCCCGGATCGAGAGGTATGAGACCTCCAATAAATTCTATGCTTGCAAGATGGAGGAGAATTCATCTATCAGTGAACATGTGCTCAAAATGTGTGTGTACTCAAACCGTCTAGCTGAGCTGGGGATTGAAATCCCGCAAGAGGCTATCACTGACAGAATTCTTCAATCACTGCCACCTAGCTACAAGAGCTTTGTGTTTAACTATAACATGCAAGGGATGAACAAGTCACCCGACGAGTTACTCGCGATGCTGAAAGTTGCAGAGACAGAACTCCAGAAAGAGCATCAAGTGTTGATGGTCAATAAGACCACTGGTTTCAAGAGAAACGACAAAGGCAAGAAGGGTAACTCCAAGAAGAGCGGCAAAACTATTGCCAATCCGATGAAGAAACCCAAGGCTGGACCTAAGCCGGAAATAGAGTGCTATTATTGCAAGGGGATTGTAATGCCCCAGAGTGTAACTTGCCATATTTGGAACCTTCTTGTATGTGGGTCCATCTTGTCATTGATATGAGAGTATATTTCATGTGATATTTCATGTGCATGTCTTGTTTCCATTTGCATGCATGCATCCATATCTTTTGCCTTCTTTGTATTTGTTGTTCTTGTGGGCCTTGGATGTGGTATGTGATAGGATGTGTCATGTGATGTGATGTGGAGTGGTGTTTGAAAGTGGGGTGCAACTATGCAAGTATTCAAATAGGTTTCAAAACCCCCCTCTCCATTTTTCTCAAAGCTCAAGTTTCACTTGCTCCATCCCTGATTCAAAAATGTTCATATTTTAGAGTCAATGTGGTGGATGTGATGCGAGGTTTAAAGTGTTTTGAACCTTTGTTTGAGTGGGGTAAATATTCACAAAACAAGTTATTCAAATTCTGTTTTGTAAATATTTAAATACTCCAAAAATTCCTTTTTCTTTTTATTTAAATAGGTCATAATTCCCTTATGACCAGGGGCATTTTTGTTTTATTTTTATCATCAACAGTGCTGCGTGTGTATTTATTTTTGTCTCTGATTTGTTTTAAATAGAAAAACCCCAGTGGGTTTTTCCTTTCTCTATCTCGCGCAAGCGAAGCCCAACTCCTTCCCCCGCAGGCCCAACTAACCCCCCTCCTCGCGCGCAGCTCACTCTTTCCCTCTCCTATAGACGCCGTCTCCCTCCTCTCGCCCTTTCCGTTAGTTTCATCAGAGAGCACGAGACATAAAGCGATGCCGTCGCTCACGGACGTTGAGGCGGCCTCTCCCTCGCCCCTATTTAATTCCTTGGCGTCCGGGCCTCTAGGGTTCCTCCCTAGCCGCCGCCACTCCTTTTCCCTTCTTCCCCCTCCCTCGCCCTCGTTGACAGCAGGCAAGCGAGCCCCTCCTCCGCCATGGACGAACCTTGTGGAGCTCCTCGCCGTCGTTGCCGTGCCCGTTCTTCCTCTCCAAGCCTTCAGCGAGCACGCGGGACATCAAGGGAGCCCGTTCTCGCAGCCAATTGACACTGATCTACCGTGCTACCCCTACATTGACGACGGCCTTCTTCCGCTCCGACGACCGCACCTGCTTCCCCTTCTTCCACGACTTCCCCTGCTTCCTCTCTGACAGGCGCGCCTTCTTCGTCCAGTGGGTGAGCAGAGCAACCTTCCCCCTTCCCCTGTCGGTAGATTGCGTGTAGGATCCGTAGCTGCACCACCGCGCTTCCCTCTGTCACCGGCGCCGCCGTGCATGTTGCTGCAGTAGCTGTAGGCCACCACTCGTCGTGTTTAGTAATGAAATGGAACCAGGGATGTTCCCTCTTCCTCCCAGCAACGAGCCCGTGCTCAATTCGGTATGTATCGCCGGTGGTGTGCTTCCCCTGTTCCAGCCACCATCGGCCTGTAGAAAATCCAGAGGGAGTTTCTCAAAAGAGCAGAGCCCCCCTCTCTATTAACCTTTGATAGCGCAGCGCAGCGGTAGCAGTGTGTTTTGGCGTAGCGCAGGTCGTGGGTTCGAGTCTCCGCAGCGCCCTTTTTGTTGCTTTATTTCTGTGGCACAGTTGCTTCAGGGGAAGGGTACAACCTGCTCCCTCTCCTCTGTTCTGTCGAGCCAGGTGCCGCAGCATGGTGGTAGAGCGTTGTGTGTGTGCACAACAGATCATGGGTTCGAAACCCCTCTGACCCCCTTTTATTTTTATTTCTTTTGTGTTTTGTTACTGTTTTCCATTTTGATGCTCCTTGCCTTGTTCTTGGGCAGCATGTGAGTAGGTTTTTCTTTTGTTTAGATTTTCCCTCACTAGTTCCTAGAGTGTGTGTGATACATGTATGTGTGCATGTGGGGATGGTGTGGTGTGCTTGTGAGCATGAGATCATGTGCCCTAGTTATGTATGTGTGTATGTGTGGGTTTGCATCTTTGTTTTAAATAGCATGTGTAGGTGCTTATACCTCACATCCAGTAGTTTTTCACCTTGTGCTAGTTAGTGAGCATGTGAAGGTAGTTAGTGATGCTTGTGCATGTGAGTGGTTGGTCATGTGGTGCAATTTATATGTAGTGTGGCTTGTGTGTGTGTGTGTGCATGTGTGTGTGACACCCACATGTGCAAGGCATGGTTTGCCTTGATGAGAACTTGTGTGCAAGCATTTTTCTGTGTGCTTACCTAGGTGTAGGTATGCATGATGTGAGTGTAAGTAAGTGTGTGTGTTTTAAATAGCATGTGTAGGTGCTAGCTTATGTATGCTTGATGTATGTGTGTGTGTGTGGTGGTGGTGTGGTGGTGTGCTAAGGCACATGAACATGAGGTCTACCCCTCATGAGCACCATTGGAGCGATGAGAGTGTGCAAATGCATGTGTAGGTGGTGAACTAGTATGCAACACCTGTGATATGGCACTATTTGCATCTATGTGATTCCATGTAGAATTTTCATCTTAGCTTTGTGCCTATTTGTTCTATGCAAGTACCTAGGTATTATATATGTTTTTGGGGTAGAATCTTCCCAGGAATCCATTGGTGGAATAAGATTGTCCTTTGGACCACTTTCTGGAAAAGTCATTTTTCTATTTGATGCTTTGTTTAGAGCTTGGTTCCATGAGATGTGATGAGCCCAAGAGGATGATTCCTTGTTGTGGCAGTAGTGGGTGAACCCCTCTACAACATGGTGGTTTTGTTTTATGCTTAGGATTTTGTATGTGCAAGTTGTGCTTTGTCAAAGTAGACATGTGGCTGAAATTGCCAGTTTAGTGAAAATCTGAGATTTTCACTAAGTCTGAGAAACTCCTGATATTTTCTTCCCTTGTAGTTGTGGTTGCAAAAGTTCATGTGTTGGGAATCAGCCCTTGCAATCAACTAGAGAGTTGCAGATTTTGTGTTTGTCTAGGTCTCCGTCAATTTTCATTCCATTTGACTTCCTGTAGATATTGTTTTGGGTGCTTTCAAAATGCTTCAGAGCATAAACAGCTAGTGAGAATCTGAGATTTTCACTAAGTCCCTGAAATCTGATATTTTTGTCCAAGTTAGTTGCTATAGATCTTTCCGTGTGTAACTCCTTGGTATTATCTTTTTGCTCATGATTGTAGAGATTTTGAATAGCTTCTGCCACATATCTTGTTTGGCACATTTGGGTGGCTGTAGGTGCTTTGCATGTAGCTCTCAAACTGCTATGTTGCTGTTTAGGACAGATTGTATAGTTTTGTTGTTATGATGCTTGTGTGTGCATAGTTGATGTTGTGGTGAGTTTCTTTGCACCACCCCATCTATACTTGTTTGTTTGGTGATGTGGCAACCTGGGAATACCAGAAGTATGCCATTGGAGAGTGCTTGTGGTAGATTTGATCCGTAGAACTCCAGTTCTTGTTTCGTAGTTTCCGGTTGACCCGTAGCTCCGTTCGTAACGTTCTTTATATGTTTTTGCATCATTTTCACGTGATGCATCTGTTCATGTCATCTTCGTGCATGTCAAGATAGCTTAGGGTGAAGTTCTGTTCAGAAGTTTGTAGTTTCTTCTCATGCATATGCAAGTGATTAGAATAGAGATGCATGATCATTCTCTTCTCATGTATCATGTGTATTTTGCATCATGTTATGCTGGTGTTCATTGGATGCTATTTTTATGTTGGGTAGCACCGGGATCCGAGAGCGAGTACGTGGATTCGGGAGAGTACGTGCAGGACGAACAAGAGGAGTTCCAAGCTGAAGACATCACATGCAAGATGACCATGACCATGATACCATCTCTAGCTTTGTTATGCCTAGATTCACATTACCTTCGTCATATGCTCTCTGCCTACTGATACGTCTCAAACGTATCTATAATTTTTGATGGTTTCATGCTGTTATCGTGTCATCTTTGGATGTTTTATGTACCTTTTATATCTTTTTTGGGACTAACTTATTAATTCAGTGCCAAGTGCCAGTTCCTGTTTTTTCTATGTTTTTGGCTCTTTTCAGATCTGATTTTGGAACGGAGTCCAAACGGAATAAAATCCCCGAAATAATTTTTTCCTGAATGGAAGAAGATCAGGGGGCTTGTGGGCCAAGCCAGGAGGGCTCTTGAGAGCCCACAAGCCCCCACTCCGCCACCAGGGGGGAGGCAGCGGTGGCAGGGCTTGTGGCCTCCCTGACCGCCCCCTGACCTAGATCTTTGGCCTATATATTCCCTAAAATACAGCAAAAAACCAGGGGAGCCTCGAAAATACTTTTCTGTCGCCGCAAGCTTCTGTTTCCGCGAGATCTCATCTGGAGACCCTTCTCGGCGCCCTGCCGGAGGGGACTTTGGAGTTGGAGGGCTTCGTCATCATCATCATCGCCCCTCCAATGACTCGTGAGTAGTTCACTTCAGACCTACGGGTCTGTAGTTAGTAGACCTACGGGTCCGTAGTTAGTAGCTAGATGGCTTCTTCTCTCTCTTGGATCTTCAATACAAAGTTCTCCATGATCTTCATGGTGATCTATCCGATGTAATCTTCTTTGGCGGTGTGTTTGTCGAGATCCAATGAATTGTGGATTTGTGATCAAATTATGTATGATATATATTTGAGTCTTTGCTGATTTCTTATATGCATGATTTGATATCCTTGTAAGTATCTCCGAGTCTTGGGTTTTGTTTGGCCAACTAGATCTATGATTCTTGCAATGGGAGAAGTGCTTGGTTTTGGGTTCTACCTTGAGGTGACTTTTCCCAGTGACAGTAGGGGCAGCAAGGCACACATTAAGTAGTTGCCATCAAGGGTAACAAGATGGGCTCTGTCGTTGATATGAGATAGTCCATCTACATCATGTCATCTTGCTTAAGGCGTTACTCTGTTCTTTTGTACTTAATACACTAGATGCATGCTGGATAGCGGTCGACGTGTGGAGTAATAGTAGTAGATGCAGACAGTATCGGTCTACTTGTTTTGGACGCAATGCCTATAGATATAATCATTGCCATAGATATCGTCACGACTTTGCGCGGTTCTATCAATTGCTCGACAGTAATTTGTTCACCCACCGTCTACTTGCTTTCATGAGAAAATCCACTAGTAAACACTACGGCCCCCGGGTCTATTCACATCCATCGTTTACACCTCCGCTTTTATTTTGCTTTGTTACTTTGTTGCTTTCAGTTCTCACTTGGCAAACAATCTATAAGGGATTGACAACCCCTTCATAGCGTTGGGAGCAGGTTCTTTGTGTTTGTGCAGGATCTTGTGATACTCCTCCACTGGATTGATACCTTGGTTCTCAAACGGAGGGAAATACTTACCACCGCTGTGCTACATCACCCTTTCCGCTTCGAGGGAACACCAACGCAAGGCTCCATAGCCATAGCAGAAGGATTCCTGGTGTCGTCGACACGACTATTCCTGTCGCCGTTGCCGGGGAAGCACATCTGACATCACCTACCACTGAAATAATTGCCTCCTGATATTGCCATGAAACCCAAACACTTTCCCCTCCTAGCAAATATTGAATGGCTAAGTAGGCTTGCTCAGGTGCTAATGTTAGCGTTGCTAGTTGCAGGTGCAATTGTCTCATGTGATAACATGAGTTTGATATCATTATGTTTGAATCGGTTATTTAATTAATGCACCTATATACTTGGTAACGATGGGAGGCCTAGCCTTTTGCCGCGTGTTTCGTTCCATTATTGCCGCCATAGTTTCCGGCTACCGGTGTTTGATTCCATAGCTGATCGCTCCTAACACGTTCGTGGTTGTTATGGGGACCCCCTTGATAAATCGTGTAGTGTTAAGACTTGTCCGGCAGGACCC
The DNA here is from genome assembly GCF_904849725.1 of Hordeum vulgare subsp. vulgare. Lineage (NCBI taxonomy): Eukaryota > Viridiplantae > Streptophyta > Magnoliopsida > Poales > Poaceae > Hordeum > Hordeum vulgare. The sequence goes on along the minus strand of NC_058519.1, from coordinate 406,910,536 downwards.
AACATTGGTTTTAATTTGCTAATCACTTAATAATAATCTGCATAGGGAATAGCTACCCCTAGGAATTAATCAACAACTCGAGCCAGTGCTCCTCATGAGTGTTGGTCCAAATTGCGCAGACTATGGGGCCACCACAGGGCAACCTCAGGTTTGGTATAACCCGTAGTGTGACTCATCTGTCGTGTCCTCAGACTGAGATACGCGGCTCTTATCGGGGTCGTCGACACGACGAGAGGTCCTGCTAGTCTTATCTTACCTTAGCGATATATCTTGCGTATAGGAATCCCGGTGAAGCTTTGGTTCTCCCCAGAGTTGAGGTTTTCCTCTAAGGAATCCGACGAGATCACGAGATTCATGATAGAGGATTACTTTGCGGCCCGTGATCGTTTGTGATGGACTAGTTGGAGCACCCCTACAGGGTTTAATCTTTCGGAAAGCCGTTCCCGCGGTTATGTAGCAACTTGGAATATTTGTTAACATCCAGTTATAGATAACTTGAACTTAGTCTAATAAAACTGCCAACTGTGTGCATAACCGCGACTGTCCCCTTTGAAGACCTCTCTTCGATCGGGAACACGGTGGGGTTATGTTTGACATAAGTAGGTGTTCAAGATCACTTAATGATCAGCTAGACGTTGATCGCTAGCATAGACCACCACATCAATAACTTGTTCTACGTAAGTTAGCTACCATAAATGCTTAGGATGCTGCAACCTAAACACTGAACCTTCCTTACCTAATAACTTGACTAGTTTCGGTACCGAGGTCATAGATTGCTGAGTACCTGTGGCTCACAGATTACTTCAACACCCCAACAGGTACAGGTACGCCCGACACAGGTGATCCCGATGGCACGAAGCTGGCGTGGCAGTACGATGAGGAGAACGACCGCCTGTACATGAACTATCCAGAAGACTGAAGCATGGTTGTGATCGTGGGCAAGCATGCGGGATAGCATAGCCTTTTCTCATGTTATGTAGTCTGTAGCGGAACTAACTTGTCTGAATAAATGTGTGATGTAAACTCTGATATTATGTATGAGATGGCAAACGATTCCCTATTTGTCATTCTTTTATTATGTATGTGCTATGTTTATCTTGCTTGCGAAACGCATAGATGCGCTCCTTTCCATTTTGGGGCCTCGTTCCCTAAATCGGAAAGGACCGCATCTTAGTCGTTACAAGTTGGTAATTAGAGCCTTATGACCATAGGAGCCTTTGTGTGATCGTACTTGGCCGAGTCGAGTCTAGTAAAATGTTTTGAGTCTTAGTTATATCGGAGAGTAGGATTCTTTTTTTCTCCTCTTCCATGCTCTGGTGAGGTTCCCGACTTAGGAATCTTAATTCTACTCCTCTTCTCGCTCAAAAAACATTTAGGATCATGTGGGTATTTAGAAATCTGTATGATATCGATGTGACGGAGTTCTGTCTTGGTGCCTCTTGTCTGCCTTGATTTCTTCCGGGGAGTTGAGCTCCAGGGGATTCTTGTGCGCATCACCATCATTCAAATTTCTGAGTATCTCAGAACGAAGGATGTTCGCAATTGCTTCAATACTAGTAGTGGAGACATAACACCGATGTCCCCAGTACTGGTGCAGATTGTTTGGGAGTACTGCCATACTTCGTATCGTTGTGATCACGAGGGTCTGTAGTAGATGAAGGTCCGAGATTTTGCTTATGTGTTGACGGATGTGATACAGTGGACGGGTTAGTATAGGAGTTGTGTGAATATTACTCCTTGTATTCGTGTACCAGATTGCATGACCAGATATTTTGGGAATTCATAGTTGGGATATCAAGTAGTGACTTACAGGACAATCTTCCTACAGATGCATGATGTGAGGTTGGGATTCGACATTCAGTGGGTATGTATGTTCACGGTCGTCTTACAACGGTTCCCGTTGTGTCTTAAAGAGTCCCTGTAGCTTGCTACGACTCGAGGATACTTCGTAAGTCGTGTGCACTACCTTGCACAGGATGGCTACTGTAATTTCAAGCCCGTGCGATCTTATCCACGAAGATATTGGATGAAATCTCGTTCATACGTTTGTTTCGAGCAGTTCTAGCTCATACTTGTTTGCAAGTGGTCTTAATCAGAATTTTGTCGACAGTCACTTTGAGGAAGCATTCTTACTATTTTGTTCGAGTGCATTTGCTAATATTCCTGTTCAGATATTCCTGCCTTTTTGATTCAGCTATACCTTCAATATTATTCTGTGGGCTAATGTGTTGTCCGTCTTCAGGATGGCTCCACCAACTCGTCAGAATCCAAGTCGTGAGGGTACTGAGATGCCGCCACCACCTCCTCCGCCAGAAGATCCTCTGCCGCCGCCTCCTCCTGCACAGGCTTGGCAAGTGGTGATGGCTGCTACAAATGCAAGCACTCAGATGCTGGTCCAGTTGTTGCAAGAGAGGACTAATCAATAACAAGGCAACTTCAATCATGAGGGCAATCGGTTTGCTAATCTGAGTCAGTTCCTGTCAAATCAGCCGAAGACCTTCACGTCATGTGACCAGCCGTTTGATGCTCAGGATTGGATCCGCGACATGAACAAGCACTTTGAATGCAGCAATGTTCGTCCAGAGGATTTCGTCAAGTTTGCAACATTCCAGCTGAAGGGGCAAGCATCTATCTGGTGGCAACAGTTGAAGGATTCTAGGGGTGCCAGAGTGATCTCTTGGGATGAGTTCTGCAGAGACTTCAGATCCCACTACATCCCATCTAGCTTTGTGGAGGAAATGCGTGAGAAGTTCAGGCGCTTTAAGCAAGGTGGTAACTCCGTGTACAAGTACAACGTCGAGTTCCACGTGCTAGCCCGATATGCCTTGTAGGATATTCCGGATCAGAAGAGCAAGATTTATCAGTTGAGAGGTGGTTTGAAAGAGGATTTGCAGCTAGCTCTCGCTTTGCACGATCCTGAGGAGTTCGATAAGTTCTACAACTTAGCTCTCAGGGCTGAGGTAGCTTTGCTCAGGGTGGAGAATTCTAAGAAGTGCTTCAGAGATTCCAGCTCGTCTTCCTCATCTCAGGTGGTTTAGAAGCAACAGAAGTATTGGGTGTCTCCTCCTCCTCCTCGGCACACGCAACAGTTCAAGCATTCAGGTGGCCGTGGTTCTTCCCACCCACCCAATCCAGCTTTCCACAGAGGTTTCAGTAGCAGAAGCAAGGCCCTCCTTAGACACAGTACCGTCAGCCAGCAGATGTTACTTGTCACAAGTGTGGGCAGAAGGGTCACTATGCCAACAAGTGCACTTTTCAGCTCCGTCTTCCGCCTCCTCCTCCAGGCAAACCACCAAACAATGCAATCGTAAAGTTCAACCCCAGGTCTGCTTGAGTCAACATGGTGAATGCGGCTGAGGCAGAAAACTCGTCACATGTGATTATGGGTAACCTCCTCGTCAATGACATTCCTGCTAAAGTGTTGTTTGATTCTAGTGCATCGCATTCTTTCTTGTCATATCCGTTTGCGGCAAAGCATGATTTCCATCTTCAAGAGTTGGCTAAGTCTTTAGACATTGTTTCTCTGGGGATGCTTGTGAGTTCTCGTTGGGTTGTTCCGGATGTTTCTGTCAAGATGGGTAGTTATTCTTTTCTGGCGTCTGATATTGTTTTGGGCAATTCCGACATTGATTTGATCCTTGGTATGGACTGGCTGGCCATGAACAAGGCATCGATTGATTGTGAAGCTAACGAAGTGAAGCTAACTCATTCTTCGGAGGACGTGATTATCTTCGCGGTGCGCGATGACACAATCCGTCTATTTTCCTTAAATGAGAAGGGTGAGATTAATCCTATTTCGCAAGTCCTAGTGGTCTGCGAATATGAAGATGTGTTTCCAGAGGAACTGCCAGGAATGCCTCCGCACCGAGAAGTTGAATTTGTTATTGAGCTTGAACCAGGTACTGAGCCTGTGTGCAAACGGCCGTACAAATTGGGTCCAGAAGAGCTGAAGGAACTTAAGAGCCAACTCGATGAGCAGGAGCGTTTGGGTCTGATCAGACCAAGCTCGTCTCCTTGGGGCCGTGGAGTGCTGTTTGTCAAGAAGAAGGATGGCACAGACCGATTGTGTGTCGATTACCGTCCATTGAACAAGAAGACAATCGGAAACAAGTATCCACTTCCTAACATAAATGAGTTGTTCGAGCAGTTGAAAGGGGCTAAGATCTTCTCCAAGCTCGATCTCAGAATGGGCTATCATCAAATTCGCATTCGTGAAGAGGATATTCCAAAGACTGCTTTCGGGACAAGTTTTGGCTCATATGAGTATACGGTTATGTCTTTTTGTCTGGCAAATGCTCCACCGACATTTTGTCGTATGATGAACTACATATTCTCTCCATTCAAGAATGAGTTCGTCTTGCTGTATCTCGACGATATTCTGGTCTTTTCGGAAACCGAGGAAGAGCATGAAGAACATCTCAGGCTGGTGCTCGATAAGCTGAGAGAGCATAAATTCTATGCCAAGTTTTCCAAATGTGAGTTCTGGTTGAAAGAAGTCGTCTATCTTGGGCACATCATCTCTGCCGAGGGCATCAAAGTTGATCCGTCGAAGGTGCATGCCATTGTTGAGTGGGAGCCTCCGCAAAATGTGAAGCAGCTTCGAAGCTTTCTCGCGCTTGCAAGCTATTGTAGAAGGTTCGTTGAGAATTTCTCCAAGATTGCTAAGCCTCTCTCAAGTCTTCTTCAGAAGGGTGTGAAGTATGTCTGGTCTCCAGAGTGTCAGTTGGCCTTTGACACACTCAAAGAGAAGCTCACCTCTACTCCAGTCTTGGTTCCTCCTCATGACTCCAAACCTTACCAAGTGTTCTGCGATGCCTCTGTTCAAGGTCTTGGTGCAGTTATGATGCAAGAGAAGAAAGTGGTTGCTTATACCTCGAGGCAGTTGAAGCCAAGTGAGAAGAATTATCCTGTGCATGATCTTGAGCTGGCAGTAGTGGTACATGCTCTGATGACTTGGAGACACCTCTTGTTGGAACGAAAGGTTGATGTGTTCACCGATCAGAAGAGTCTTAAGTACATCTTCACCCAGCCTAACCTGAATATCCGGCAAACTCGTTGGGTGGAAATGCTCCAAGATTTTAATCCGAGCGTTGAGTATACTCTAGGGAAAGCTAATGTCGTGGAAGATGCTTTGAGCAGGAAGGCTTACTGCAACAGTCTCATTCTGAAGCCTCTCCAGCATGACCTTTGTGAATCTTTTAGAAAGCTCAACCTTCAGTTAGTACCTCGGGGATTTCTTGCAAATGTTCATATCTCTCCTACCTTGGAAGATCAGGTCCGAGCAGCACAACTTCTTGATGCAATGGTGAAGAAAATTAAGATTGTCTTGGCAAAGGGAGTTCCCAAATATAAGTGCTTCAGTGTTGATGCTAGAGACACATTATTCTTTGAGGATCATCTTGTCGTTCCGAAAGGTGATCTCAGAAAGGTAATCATGGAAGAAGCTCATAACTCTCTGCTCTCAATACATCCAGGAAGCTCCAAGATGTATCAGGACTTGAAACAGACCTTCTGGTGGACTCGCATGAAGCGTGAGATTGCTCAGTTCGTAAATGAATGTGATGTATGTCGAAGGGTGAAAGCAGAGCATCAACGTCCAACAGGTCTTTTGCATCCATTGCCCATTCCCGAGTGGAAGTTCGACCATATTGAGATGGATTTGATCACCGGGTTTCCGAAGTCCAAGAAGGGTAATGATGCCATCTTCATCGTAATCGACAAGTTGAGTAAAGTGGCTCATTTTCTTCCAGTCAAGGAATCCATTTCGGCAGCTCAGCTTGCAGAGCTGTACATTTCCAGGATAGTATCTTTGCACGACATGCCTATGTTGATTTCTTCGGATCGCGGAAGCATCTCCACTTCCAAGTTCTGGGACTCTTTTCAGTCTACGATGGGTACGAAGATACGATTTAGCACAACTTTTCATCCTCAGACTAGTGGGCAAGTGGAGAGAGTCAATGAGGTCCTTGAGGACATGCTGAGAGCCTGTGTCATTTCTTTTGGCATGAAGTGGGAAGACTGTCTGCCTATTGCCGAGTTCTCGTATAACAACAGTTATCAAGCTAGTTCAGGCAAAGCTCCGTTTGAGATTCTCTATGGCAGGAAGTGCCGTACCCCGCTCAACTGGTCCGAGACTGGCGAGCGTCAGATTCTTGGGAATGACTTGATAGAAGAAGCTAAAGAGGTGTGTTGGGTCATTCGGGATAATCTCAGAGCAGCGCAGTCCCGTCAGAAGAGCTATGATAGCAAGCATCGTGACATGTCTTATGAGCTCGATGACTTCGTCTATCTCAAAGTGTCTCCTATGAAGGGTACACAACGTTTTGGCATCAAAGGAAAGCTTGCGCCTCGTTTCATGGGTCCTTTCAGAGTTGTTGACAAGAGAGGCGACCTTGCGTATCAGCTTGAGCTCCCTTCAAACTTTGCAAATGTGCATGACGTGTTCCATGTCTCTCAGCTCCGGAGATGCTTCAAGACTCCCGAGCGCACAGTTGATCTTCAAGACATCGACCTTGAACCCGACCTGTCCTATCGTGAGCATCCAGTTGCGGTTCTTGAGGCGACTGAGCACAAGACCCGCAACAAGTCCATCAAATTTCTCAAGGTGCAGTGGTCACATCATTCCGATAAAGAGGCCACTTGGGAACACGAGGATCACCTCCGTTGTGAATTCCCAGAGTTCTTTCAGTCCTAGATCTCGGGGCGAGATCTTTTTGTAGTGTGGGAGAGTTTGTAATGCCCCAGAGTGTAACTTGCCATATTTGGAACCTTCTTGTATGTGGGTCCATCTTGTCATTAATATGAGATTTTATTTCATGTGGTATTTCATGTGCATGTCTTGTTTCCATTTGCATGCATGCATCCATATCTTTTGCCTTCTTTGTGTTTGTTGTTCTTGTGGGCCTTGGATGTGGTATGTGATAGGATGTGTCATGTGATGTGATGTGGAGTGGTGTTTGAAAGTGGGGTGCAACTATGCAAGTATTCAAATAGGTTTCAAAACCCCCCTCTCCATTTTTCTCAAAGCTCAAGTTTCACTTGCTCCATCCCTGATTCAAAAATGTTCATATTTTAGAGTGAATGTGGTGGATGTGATGCTAGGTTTAAAGTATTTTGAACCTTTGCTTGAGTGGGGTAAATATTCACAAAATAGGTTATTCAAGTTCTGTTTTGTAAATATTTAAATGCTCCAAAAATTCCTTTTTCTTTTTATTTAAATAGGTCATAATGCCCTTATGACCAGGGGCATTTTTTTTTATTTTTAGCATCAACAGTGTTGCCTGTGTATTTATTTTTGTCTCTGATTTGTATTAAATAAAAAAACCCACTGGGTTTTTCCTTTCTCTATCTGGCGCAAGCGAAGCCCAACTCCTTCCCCCGGTGGCCCAACTAACCCCCCTCCTCGCGCGCAGCCCACTCTTTCCCTCTCCTGTAGACGCCGTCTCCCTCCTCTCGCCCTTTCCGTCAGTTTCGTCAGAGAGCACGAGACAGAGAGCGATGCTATCGAGACCCCGATCCTGAGTCATAAGAACCCAGCCTGTAACACATCACATCACTTTGCGGCCTCACGCACGGTAAACTCGACGGCTGCCACCTTACCTTGGCCGGGACCATTTGCGTCTATTGGCTCACGTATATGAATATGTTGCTAGCGTTCAAACGACGAAGAACCCGGGTCGACATGACTAGCTATAAACCCAAGCGGTACATCCGTACAGGGACATGCATACATAACCCAACAAGGCAGATGTCGATCAATAGTGTGTGTAGACGAGTCATAGCAAGCTACAAGGACTCCATTACATCGCGTGACATTTCCCCGAGGGGACAGACATAGCAGCAAAGAAGGATACACGCCGGTCAATCAATGTGTCTAGAGCAATAGCAAGCTACCAAGGCTCGATAGAAGCACAAATAGGCATTTCCGTGTAAATAGTACTACTAAAGGCACACAACTAGGTGTCGAATCCCACACATATAATGCATTTCATAACATACACACAATATGCATGATATGTGTAGATACAACATGGCATCACAACATAACTCTATAACTCAAGCTTTTATTAAGGACTCATAAGAATCAACATAGTGTGTTATTACAAACAGGGGTCCCGTGAACCGACACTCAAGTCATACAAACAATAAGCGGAAGCAAAACATGTCTGGGTACAGACATCTACTAAAAGTGTCTGGAAGAGCGTGAAAAACTACTACGACCCTACCAAAGGAGCCAGACCTCTGACTGGGATTCCAAGCTATTCCGGTCAACATTGAACACATCACGTATAACCTTTTAAAGAGACTGAATCTTCTCTGCAAAACATAATGAAAGCAACTGTGAGTACAAAGGTACTCAGCAAGTCTTACATCAGAACTATCTACATATGCATCATGTTTTGATGAAAGGATTGTGTGGTTTGATTGCAGCAAGCCAACTTTGACTCTTGGCTAACCTATACTACGACTACAAGTTCTTTCTTTGAGGTGGGATAGCACACACGAGTCCACATATTCACCAATTCAATACACCACTATGGATCCACTCTCGTCTCCCTACGAGAAGGCCTTCCATAGCACTCACACTTATTTTGCATGTTTTAGAGTATCCATTTAAATTGTCTATGTACCACGTAATTCTTCCAAGTAGTCCATATGCAAGGACGCGGCTATTCGAACAAATTAAATCACCCTGCAGGGGTATACTTCTTCACACACGCTCCCACCACTTCTCACCATGTGCACGTCATGCATCTCGGCAACCTTCAAGCGGAAGCACTGGCGTGGGTGTCGGCCATGACCGTTAACCACACAAGACCCTAGTCCAGGTTTATCGCCTATTTGAGACTAAACCCGCAAGGAAGTCCGGCCGAGGTTTCCTCTACGGCCCCAAACGATGTGCGCAGGGTTCCCAAGCCCACCATCCGGGTGCCAGTTGGTACACCGTGCCATTGTGTATCTACCGCGGAGAAGCCTACCCCATCGGGCAGAGCTAAACACGGCCGCCAACACTTTTCCTACAAACACCAGAAACTAATTGCAACTCCTGGACAGGGATCTAGGCAATTAATAAGCCGAGCGGGGTCATATTTCAGGGCCCAATGCATGGTAGTATCTTGTCTTGGATAACATACACAAAACTCAGTTCTTAAGGACGGTCCCAATGAGACAACCCACCATGTACTCCTACATGGCCTCTCATCGCTACCTTTACCAAATCGAATTCACACTTTTACTCTCACACTTTAGGACATGAACACAACCATTCCGATTCATCATCCAGATGGATCAGACCCGACACGACTCTAAGCATAGCAGGCATTGTAAGCAAGCATGGATGAGTAAGCACAACAAGGCTCAAGCAGTTGCTACTCATGCTAAGTGGTTTCAACTATTTACTGTGACAAAATCAGGTCATGCAGAGGAATGGGTTCAACTACCGATAACATGTACACTTGAATCGTGTTTGTCCTAATGTAGTAAAGAGAGCAGGAGCGAGAGAGTGGGTTTATATCAATATGCTCAAGGGGGTTTGCTTTCCCGACACGTCTGAAGATAGCAATGAGTCTTCATCAATGTCAACAATCACATCGTCGGAACCATCGTCTACCGAGAGGGAACATTACCGGTAAATAGGAAAGAACAATAGTTACTTCACAGAAATGCAACACTATGATGCATGATCAAGAAATGGAAATGAAATGTGACAGGGCCAATATAGCTACCATTTCTTAGGTTGAAGCTGGATTTGAATCAGGATTCAAACATCACTTCAACAAGGTATTTTTCGGATACTCTTTTAATTGATTCGACCTGATGCTCAAGTATAACTTGTTTTTTTAACATGCATGAATATGGCAATTTGAGGTACTGGTTTTGCTAGCTCAATGTTTGAGCATAGCAATTTAAGTGGAACTCAAATAGGAATCAAATTCCAACTCCAAGCTATTTATTACATTTACCCTATTCATCATTTTGCCTATTTGGTGTTCTTAACTTTCTCAAACCAGCATGAAAGTACCATGATCAGATTCTTTGGATTTTTCTGATCGTTTTTCATATATAAATTATTTTCATCCGAGTTATATTTTAATTTCTATGATTTTTACAAGTTTTAGCAATTTCCTGGATTTAAATTAAATCAGAGAAGCTATTACTGCATCACTGTGATGTTATCACTGCATCAGTAGTCAACAACGCCTGGGCCAGGTCAAACCTGACCAGTGGGGTCCACTAGTGGGTGACCTAGTGGCTAATCCCGAGTTGACCCGCACTAAGTGGGGTTTGACCCACGCGTGGGGCCCTCTGTCAGCGACTAGGGGGGGGGGGGGGTTAGCACTGGCTAATGATTGGCCACGTCAAGGGCTGCCGGAGCCTGGCCGGCGGCGACCACGGGCGCGGCGGAGGCTCGCCGGAGTTGTGCTAGAACGCGCTACAGAGGTCCATTTGCCGCGCGGTTTGCGTCTATGGTTTGCTAGGGAAGCGTCCGTTGTCGTAGGGGGTAGCAAGAGGGCTAGGGTGGACGGGAGAGGTGCCGACGACGAGCGTGCGCGGCGGCCGGAACTGGAGGTCGTCGGGGAGATGCTGTGGAGGGGGATTTCGAGCAGGAGAGAGAGGGGAAAGCATCGGAGGCTGACGGGGGTCCATTCCTGGCATCGGCGAGGTTAGAGGGGCTCTCTGGCCGACGAATCGACGGCGGCGAGATCCGACGGCTGGAGGGGAAGAAGACGGTGATGCGATGCTGTGGAGGCCCTGGAGGTCGGGGTTGTTGACGATGAGGAACTGCACGTCAGGGCGGAGCCGTAGAGCACTTCAGGGAGGCGAGGGGTGTCCAGGGTCGACGGCGACGAGCTTGAGCAGTGCTCGGTAACGGCGGCGAGAGAAGAGAGGAAACACACACACACACACAGAGAAGTGGAGAGGAGGAGGAGATAAGGGAGAGCTCGACGTCGCGCTGGCGAGAGAGAGCAAGGGGGAGGCGACACGGCAAGCAGGAGGTGGCTCCTGAGCCTGCTGCCGTGCCCAACTTCTCCCCTGCCTTCTGGGAGGAGGAAGAAGATAGGGGTGCCCCCCGTGGTGTGCTGGGCTGGGCCAGGGGCGATAGGTAAGGTCTTTCTCTCTCTTTTCTTTCTGTTCTATTTTATTTCTTTCTAGCATTTGCTTTTAGGTTTTAAAATAAATTGTTTGACCAAAAATAAAACCCTAAAATGTTATTATGTGACAGAGATAATAATATCCAATGCCACATAAAAGTTCAACATTTTTGAAACTTTAAAATAGAAGGAATCAAAATAATTCCATTCCAATTAGCTATTTGGTCAAGTCAAAAAACCTTTTTCAAAAGTTCCCGTGACCTAGAATTTTGGTTTGACAAATTTATTTTATGTCACTATTTTGCCAAGTATTTGGAACATTTTGTTGGTCCCTTTTAAGGTATTAATTTGTATTGCCTTCTTGTCAATTTTTCAAATCATTTGGTTTTGATCACTTCCTATTTCGAACATCAAAGTTTTCATAATGCATGCATGAATGCTTGGCAAACAAATGAAAGCTAGGGCTGTGACAACTTACCCTCACTAAACAAGAATCTCGTCCCGAGATTCAAGCGTAGTCGGGAAGAGGAAGAGGAGACACTAAACTATCACAATCTTCCGATCCATTTGCTCCTCTCGAGGATGTTGATTCATCACACCATGTTGATCTTGACATCTTTGTCTTTGAGGTCTTCATCTAGCTCGACGACAAAAGAATAGGAAGACTCTACAAGATTCGATCTCCTCAAAGATCGAGCAACACAAGATCAACTCATAGAATGAGACATAGGAACGTCCCTTGAGCCGAGACACAACACACATAACACAGATGAGGAAATGGGACATATAACAGAGGTTCAATTGGTAGTCAACAAATCCATGCTTAAGACAGACGGTGACGAGTTTTTTCAAAGTAGCGGGGATTAAATTGCCCTTCATACCATAACAGGGCACCATAGGAGGGTGACTCGTAGAGTTATTCCCTTAAGTGGCAAAAAGAATTACTTTTGATAAAGAGATCATTGAAACTCTTCATACCAGGGTAAGGCAATTCACAAATGATTGTTTGAAGGAATTTGAAAGAATGGCATACTCAGGTTGGAAAGAAACTAGGGTTATAGAACAACTCAGCAAACGGAAGGCACATTCCAATTACTACCGAGGATATAACCTGGTGCGTGAGCGTGCTCTCAAGAACTTGAGCATTTCCATATTCATCAAGGTTTACCAACATCCGTGCCAAGATCTTGGTGACACATCTTACTACTATGATGAACAGTGATGGAGGATGCAGATGCAAAGGAACAAAACACTTCCTCAGATTTCACCTTAGCTGTGCCAAGGGAACAAAATCTGGTTGATCGACCGAGATACATTTAGCACTCCGCTTCTAATGTTCTCCTTGATGTACTAGCACAACCCAATTGTAGGTCATGCTTTATATCTAGCACATCAAATACAGGTCGGACTTCGGGGCTTAAATAGAGTCCATGAGGAACAACTTATAAAATAGGTCATACCAAAAACCTCACGGAAGATGGCTAAGGTTGCTGATGCAAGATATTATAATATCAAGTCTTCCGGCTAGGTGTGTTAGCCATTTCACCACTTTACCGGGTTACATAGAGACCAATATTATAATTCTTGGGAAAGTTCCAACCATTACAACTGCTTGAGATTCAGCTCCGGTTGGTGACATGGTGCTTCAGACTCAACACGTCTGAAAAGAAGGTTTGCAACACAAATCGATGGGATAACGTTGCAAGATTCTCAGGAAATGAACTATGGAAGACAACTCCAAAACGTGAGCTGGATTGCAAGACACATGTGAACACATTTCCCAAGACAATTATGCGCACATGAAAAGTCTTACAACAAACACTACCGCGTTCTGGTTTGGGAACCATCATTGCGGATATCGAAGCTATGTGCAAGTCCGTCTGGGCCCTTCGGGAATAACACCTAACTTCTTTTCCTTGAACAAATCAATCAGTGGTTTGGTGTGCTAGGAGATACATATGGAGTGAAGATGATCAGTCTATCAAACCATAGAATACTTCGCACTTGCATGATTGACTTGGGATGATTCCGAAGAAACAAATTAACTTTTCTCGAATTCATGGTGGCAACTTGCATCAGATGCACATGAATTAGAGGAAGTCACTTCTTACACCTAACATGTACCTCGTGCTCGAGACACGAAGACAATGTCTACAAAGTTTCCAGCACTAGCTTAATGTCCAACATAGATCATGGAACAAATGAGAATGTTGCCGATGGGCTCAACAACAATTCATAAAGATACCCATATAAATGGATTTCCACAACTATGTGAGCAAGATAATAGCATTGGTCAGATCAAAGCATACAATAGTGTAGGCTCAAGGAAATCCATGAGTAAGACACCGTTACTAAAGTCTTTGGTTGTGAGTTTGATTTGACAATAGCCCATACTCAAATCAAAATTGAACAAGATAATATATGCAACAATTGATCACACGAATCAACCGATCAAAATATCATCTTTCTTCAGACTCACACAATAGGAAAAATATCCTTTTTAAATGAGCTAAGTTTAGGCGAAGCTTTTATCTTCCAACTCTCCAAGTTGTTGTTTAGCTTAACAACCTAGCTCGGGGAATCCAATACAGATTCTTGGAGAAGATGGCTTATGGAGAAATCAACTTGATCACGAGCTCTATCATGACAGTCAGGAAACAACCTGGTAATACTTCCGAGAAGATATTCAGAAAATCACGAACCACCAATATATTATTAAGCTCGGGAACAATCTCGCTTTTCAGGGCAAGATGATGTGATCAATAGAACGAGGGATTGACAAAATCCTAACTCATTGATCGAAAAGTGCACCATGAAACATGGACTAGGTAGCACGGTCAATCTTAGGATGACGATTCAATCATCATCACCATAAGAGTGAATTTATTGTCCATTAACTACTAAACAATGGCATTGCTAGGAGTATTGATTTCACACATCATGGTTCACTTGTCGATATTCCGGTTACAACCAACACGGAAACCGAGGGATGAATATGATAGCGAGAAGTATCACTACATCAAGAGCTCATAAGAGATGGTGCAATTCTCATAATATTCTTGAAAAAAGAAGATAATACTCCAAGATAGAACAGAACAAAACCCAGATTGGCATTTTGATCTGCAGATTACAACTACTTTGACCCAATCCAAGAAATGGATGAGGTACTGGAGTTTACTTCTCCGAGTCAATTGGAAATAGCACAACTTGACAGACCACAGGAATAGAAGACATTGATAACAAGAATGCACAACTACTCTTGACTAACCTCTCAATGATGAAGGTCAAAATACAACTAGATAGGGCCAACTCAAGAGCACATGATTTATTGAGTTGTGGATGCATAGATTAGCATGTCGAACGAGTTCAACATAATTCTTCCAGATAACCCATGGAGAAGGGCGGAGTTGGCAGAATCACAATATGGACTAGAGAACTCATCACGAGCACAATTGTTATGATCTTTAGTTCACGAAGAACTTCTCCCAAAAATGATCCATGGTGTTGGAAGAATGATATACCATGAACCTTGGAAACTACAACAAGGTTACTAATCATTCTAAAGGAACTAGCAACACTATCAACAGAAGTGAGCAGAGTGATCCTTGGATTCAAGAACCCCAGAAATAAAACACTTACAAACTAATTAACATCACGAGATGTTTTTCAAAAATGATGGCCAGAACTATCACACTGGAAACATAAAGCACATCTAGACTATTGGGTGGTTTTCGAGGTGACATGGTTTCCTAATACATCAACAATAGGTCGAGGTAATAGAGTACCTCATCACGATGATTAGTGTGCTTGGTCTGGCCAAAAGACATTAACTCGAGAGAGAGGATTTGCAATTGCACCAGATTATTTAGAAACCTTGGAAAACTTGGACAACATAGCGGATGTATGGGCATGAAATATGAGGCAACCTGAAAGAAAACTGACAACATAACCATTGAATTCTTATGAAGACACTCTCCAGGAAGACAACAACTTTTCTATAAGTCTCCAGCAGAGTAACTCGTCATCCTAATGAATAGATGAAAAAGCCTAATTCTTAAACCCCATAGAATAAAGAAGAGGGTGACTCAGAATAAGAATGACACAAGGAAAGGAGTAAAAAGAGCCTTACGTTCCCTTCCACAAACAATTCCCTTATATAACTAAAGAGTTGCTAGACTCAACATCAACCAGTTTGGCTTGGTTATCCTATAGGCAGTCAAGCTCTGATACCAAAGCTGTCGGGACCCCGATCCTGACTCATAAGAACCCAGCCTGTAACACATCACATCACTTTGCGGCCTCACGCACGGTAAACTCGACGGCTGCCACCTTACCTTGACCGGGACCGTTTGCGTCTATTGGCTCACGTATATGAATATGTTGCTAGCGTTCAAACGACAAAAAACCCGGGTTGACATGACTAGTTATAAACCCAAGCGGTACATCCGTAAAGGGACATGCATACATAACCCAGCAAGGCAGGTGTCGATCAACTGTGTGTGTAGACGAGTCGTAGCAATCTACAAGGACTCCATTACACCGCGTGACATTTCCCCGAGGGGACGGACATAGCAGCAAAGAAGGATACACGCCGGTCAATCAATGTGCCTAGAGCAGTAGCAAGCTACCAAGGCTCGATAGAAGCACAAATAGGCATTTCCCTGTAAAGAGTACTACTAAAGGCACACAACTAGGTGTCGAATCCCACACATATAATGCATTTCATAACATACACACAATATGCATGATATGTGTAGATACAACATGGCATCACAACAACAACGACCCTACCAAAGGAGCCAGACCTCTGTCTGGGATTCCAAGCTATTCCGGTCAACATTGAACACATCGCGTAGAACCTTTTAAAGAGACTAAATCTTCTCTACAAAACATAATTAAAGCAGCTGTGAGTACAAAGGTACTCAGCAAGTCTTAGATCAGAACTATCTACATATGCAACATGTTTCGATGAAAGGATTGTGTGGTTTGATTGCAGCAAGCCAGCTTTGACTCTTGGTTAACCTGTACTACGACTACAAGTTCTTTCTTTGAGGTTGGATAGCGCACACGAGTCCACATATTCACCAATTCAATACACCACTATTGATCCACTCTCGTCTCCCTACGAGAAGGCCTTCCATAGCACTCACACTTATTTTGCATGTTTTAGAGTATCCATTTAAATTGTCTATGTACGACGTAATGCTTCCAAGTAGTCCATGGCCGAGGACGCGACTAGTCGAATAGATTAAATCACCCTGCAGGGGTATACTTCTTCACACACGCTCCCACCACTTATCACCATGTGCACGTCATGCATCTCGGCAACCTTCAAGCGGAAGCACTGGCGCGGGTGTCGGCCACGACCGTTAACCACACAAGACCCTAGTCTAGGTTTATCGCCTATTTGGGACTGAACCCGGAAGGAAGTCCGGCCGAGGTTTCCTCTACGGCCCCAAACGATGTGCGCAGGGTTCCGAAGCCCACCATTCGGGTGCCACTTTGTACACCGTGCCACTGTGTATCTACCGCAGAGATGCCTACCCCGTCGGGCAGAGCTAAACACAGCCGCCAACACTTTTCCTACAAACACCAGAAACTAATTGCAACTCCTGGACAGGGATCTAGGAAATTAATAAGCTGAGCGGGGTCATATTTCAGGGCCCAATGCATGGTAGTATCTTGTCTTGGATAACATACACATAACTCAGTTGTTAAGGACGGTCCCAATGAGACAACCCACCATGTACTCCTACATGGCCTCTCATCGCTACCTTTACCAAATCGAATTCACACTTTTACTCTCACACTGTAGGACATGAACACAACCATTCCGATTCATCATCCAGATGGATCAGACCCGACACGACTCTAAGCATAGCAGGCATTGTAAGCAAGCATGGATGAGTAAGCACAACAAGGCTCAAGCAGTTGCTACTCATGCTAAGTGGTTTCAAGTATTTACTGTGACAAAATCAGGTCATGCAGAGGAATGGGTTCAACTACCGATAACATGTACACTTGAATCGTGTTTGTCCTAATGCAGTAAAGAGAGCAGGAGTGAGAGAGTGGGTTTATATCAATATGCTCAAGGGGGTTTGCTTGCCTAACACGTGTGAAGATAGCAATGACTCTTCATCAATGTCAACAATCACATCGTCGGAACCATCGTCTACCGAGAGGGAATAGTACTGGTAAACAGGAAAGAACAATAGTTACTTCACAGAAATGCAACACTATGATGCATGATCAAGAAATGGAAATGAAATATGTCAGGGCCAATATAGCTACCATTTCTTAGGTTGAAGCTGGATTTGAATCAGGATTCAAACATCACTTCAACAAGGTATTTTCCGGATACCCTTTTAATTGATTCGACCTGATGCTCAAGTATAACTTGTTTTTTTAACATGCATGAAGATGGCAATTTGAGGTACTGGTTTTGCTAGCTCAATGTTTGAGCATAGCAATTTAAGTGGAATTCAAATAGGAATCAAATTCCAACTCCAAGCTATTTATTACATTTACCCTATTCATCATTTTGCCTATTTGGTGTTGTTAACTTTCTCAAACCAGCATGAAAATGCCATGATCAGATTCTTTGGATTTTTCTGATCCTTTTTCATATATAAATTATTTTCATCCGAGTTATATTTTAATTTCTATGATTTTTACAAGTTTTAGCAATTTCCTGGATTTAAATTAAATCAGAGAAGCTATTACTGCGTCACTGTGATGTCATTACTGCGTCAGCAGTCAACAACGCCTGGGCCAGGTCAAACCTGACCAGTGGGGTCCACTGGTCGGTGACCCAGGGGCTAATCCCGAGTTGACTCGCACTAAGTGGTGTTTGACCCACACGTGGGGCCCTCTGTCAGCGACTAGGGGGGGGGTTAGCACTGGCCAGGGTGGCCAGGAGAGGTGCCGGTGACGAGCGTGCGCGGCGGCCGGAACTGGAGGTCGTCGGGGAGATGCTTTGGAGGGGGATTTCGAGCGGGAGAGAGAGGGGAAAGCATCGGAGGCTCACAGGGGGTCCATTCCTGGCATCGGCGAGGTTGGAGGGGCTCTCTGGCCAACGAATCGAAGGCGGCGGGATCCGGCGGCCGGAGGGGAAGAAGACGGTGATGCGATGCTGTGGAGGCCCTGGAGCTCGGGGTTGTTGACGATGAGGAACTGCACGTCGGGGCGGAGCCGTAGAGCACTTCAGGGAGGCGAGGGGTGGCCGGGGTCGACGGCGACGAGCTTGAGCAGTGCTCTTCAACACCGGCGAGAGAAGCGAGGAAACAGAGAGAGAGAGAGAGAAATGGAGAGGAGGAGGAGATAAGGGAGAGCTCGACGTCGCGCTGGCGAGAGAGAGCAAGGGTGAGGCGACACGGAAAGCAGGAGGTGGCTCCTGGGGCTGCTGTCGTGCCCAACTTCTCCCCTGCCTTCTGGCAGGAGGAAGAAGACAGGGGTGCCCCCGTGGTGGGCTGGGCTGGGCCAGGGGCGATAGGTAAGGTCTTTCTCTCTCTTTTCTTTCTGTTCTATTTTATTTCTTTCTAGCATTTGCTTTTAGGTTTTAAAATAAATTGTTTGACCAAAAATAAAACCCTAAAATGTTATTATGTGACAGAGATAATAATATCCAATGCCACATAAAAGTTTCAACATTTTTGAAACTTTAAAATAGAAGGAATCAAAATAATTCCATTCCAATTAGCTATTTGGTCAACTCAAAAATCATTTTTCAAAAGTTCCTGTGACCTAGAATTTTGGTTTGACAAATTTATTTTATGTCACTATTTTGCCAAGTATTTGGAACATTTTGTTGGTCCCTTTTAAGGTATTAATTTGTATTGCCTTCCTGTCATTTTTTGAAATCATTGGGTTTTGATCACTTCCTATTTCAAACATCAAAGTTTTCATAATGCATGCATGAATGCTTGGCAAACAAATGAAAGCTAGGGCTGTGACAGACGCTGTCGCTCACGAACATCGAGGCGGCCTCTCCCTCGCCCCTATTTAATTCCTTGGCGTCCGGGCCTCTAGGGTTCCTCCCTAGCCGCCGCCACTCCTTTTCCCTTCTTCCTCCTCCCTCTCCCTCGTCGACAGCAGGTAAGGGAGCCCCTCCTCCGCCATGGCCGAACCTTGAGGAGCTCCTCGCCGTCGTTGCCGTGCCCCTGCTTCCTCTCCAAGCCTTCAGGGAGCACGCGGGACCTCAAGGGAGCCAGTTCCCACAACCAATCGACGCCTATCTACCCTGCTACCCCTACATCGACGACGGTCTTCTTCCGCTCTGACGACCGCCCCTGCTTCCCCTTCTTCCACGACTTCCCCTGCTTCCTGTCGGACAGGCGCGCCTTCCTCGTCCAGTGGGTGAGCAGAGCAACCTTCCCCCTTCCCCTATGGGTAGATTGCATGTAGGATCCGTAGCTGCGCCGCCGCGCTTCCCTCTGTCACCGGCGCCGCCGTGCATGTTGCTGAAGTAGCTGTAGGCCACCACCCGTCGTGTTTAGTAGTGAAATGGAACCTGGGAGGTTCCCTCTTCCTCCCAGGAACGAGCCCGTGCTCAATTTGGTGTGGATCGCCGGCGGTGTGCTTCCCCTATTCCATCCATCGTCGGCCTGTAGCAGATCCAGAGGGGGTTTCTCAAAAGAGCAGAGCCCCCCTCTCTGTTATGGCACTATTTGCATCTATGTGATTCCATGTAGAATTTTCATCTCAGCTTTGTGCCTATATGTTCTATACAAGTACCTAGGTATTATATATGTTTTTGGGGTAGAATCTTCCCAGGAATCCATTGGTGGAATCAGATTGTCCTTCAGAACACTTTCTAGAAAAGTCATTTTTCTGTTTGATGCTTTGTTTAAAGCTTGGTTCCATGAGATGTGATGAGCCCAAGAGGATGATTCCTTGTTGTGGCAGTAGTGGGTGAACCCCTATACAACATGGTGGTTTTGCTTTATGCTTAGGAGTTTGTATGTGCAAGTTGTGCTTTGTCAAATAGGCATGTGGCTGAAATTGTCAGTTTAGTGAAAATCTAAGATTTTCAGATTTTCACTAATTCTGAGAAACTGCTGATATTTTCTTCCCTTGTAGTTGTGGTTGCAAAAGTTCATGTGTTGGGAATCAACCCTTGCAATCAACTAGAGAGTTGCAGTTTTTGTGTTTGTCTAGCTCTCTATCAATTTTCATTCCATTTGACTTCCTGTAGATATTGTTTTGGGTGCTGTCAAAATGCTTCAGAGCATAAACAACTCGTGAGAATCTGAGATTTTCACTAAGTCCATGAAATATGATATTTTTGTCCAAGTTAGCAACTGTAGATCTTTCTGTGTGTAACTCCTTTGTATTATCGTTTTGCTCATGCTTGTAGAGATTTTGAAGAGCTTCTGCCACATATCTTGTTTGGCACATTTGGGTGGCTGTAGGTGCTTTGCATGTTGCTCTCAAACTGCTATGTTGCTGTTTATGACAGATTGTAGAGTTTTGTTGTTATGATGCTTGTGTGTGCATAGTTGATGGTGTGGTGAGTTTCTTTGCACCACCCCATCTATACTTGTTTGTTTGGTTATGTGTCAACCTGGGAATACCAGAAGTATGCCATTGGAGAGTGCTTGTGGTAGATTTGATCCATACAACTCCAGTTCTTGTTTCGTAGTTTCCGGTTGATCCGTAGCTCCATTCGTAACGTTCTTTATATGTTTTTGCATCGTTTTCGCGTGATGCATCTGTTAATGTCATCTTCATGCATGTCAAGATAGCTTAGGGTGAAGTTCTGTCCAGAAGTTTGTAGTTTCTTCTCATGCATATGCAAGTGAATAGAATAGAGATGCATGATCATTCTCTTCTCATCTATCATGTGTATGTTGCATCATGTAGTGCTGTTGTTCATTGGATGCTATTTTTATGTTGGGTAGCACCGGGATCGGAGAGCGAGTACATGGATTCGGGAGAGTACGTGCAGGACGAACAAGAGCAGTTCCAAGCTGAAGACATCACAGGCAAGATGACCATGACCTTGATACCATCTCTAGCTTTGTTATGCCTAGATTCACGTTACCTTCGTCATATGCTCGCTGCCTACCACTGAAATAATTGCCTCCTGATATTGCCATGAAACCCAAACACTTTCCCCTCCTAGGAAATATTGAATGGCTAAGTTGGCTTGCCAGCTGCTAATGTTAGCGTTGCTAGTTGCAGGTGCAATTGTCTCATGTGATAACATGAGTTTGATATCATTATGTTTAAATCTGTTATTTAATTAATGCACCTGTATACTTGGTAAGGATGGGAGGCCTAGCCTTTTGCCGGGTGTTTTGTTCCGTTATTGCCCCATAGTTTCTGGCAACCGGTGTATGATTCCATAACTGATCGCTCCTAACACGTTCGGGGTTGTTATGGGGACCCCTTGATAAATCGTGTAGTGTTAAGACTTGTCTGACAGGACCCAACATTGATTTTTATTTGCTAATCACTTAATAATAATATGCGTAGGGAAAAGCTACCCCGAGGAATTAATTAACAACCTGGGCCAGTGCTCCTCAAGAGTGTTGGTTCAAATTGAGCAGACTATGGGGCCACCACAAGGCAACCTGAGGTTTGGTATAACCCGTAGTGTGACTCATCCGTCGTGTCCTCAGACTGAGATACGCGGCTCTTATCAGGGTCGTCAACATGACGGGAGGTCCTGCTAGTCTTGTCTTACCTTAGCGATATATCTTGCGTATAGAAATCCCGGTGAAGCTTTTGTTCTCCCTAGAGTTGAGGTTTTCCTCTAAGGAATCCGACGAGATCACGAGATTCGTGAAAGAGGATTACTTTGCGGCCCGTGACCGTTTGTGATGGACTAGTTGGAGCACCCCTACAGGGTTTAATCTTTCGGAAAGCCGTGCCCGCGGTTATGTGGCAACTTGGAATATTTGTTAACATCCGGTTATAGATAACTTGAACTTAATCTAATAAAACTGCCTACTGTGTGCGTAACCGTGACTGTCCCCTTCGAAGACCTCTCTTCGATCGGGAACACAGTGGGGTTATGTTTGACGTAAGTAGGTGTTCAGGATCACTTAGTGATCAGCTAGACGTCGATCGCTAGCGTAGACCACCACATCAATAACTTGTTCTACGTAAGTTAGCCACCACAAATGCTTAGGATGCTGCAACCTAAACACTGAACCTTCGTTACCTAATAACTTGACTAGTTTCGGTACCGAGGTCATAGATTGCTGAGTCCCTGTGGCTCACAGATTACTTCAACACCCCAACAGGTACATGTACGCCCGTCACAGGTGATCCCGATGGCACGCAGCTGGCGTGGCAGTACGATGAGGAGAAGGACCGCATGTACATGAACTATCCAGAAGACTAAGGCATGGTCGTGATCGTGGGAAAGCATGCATGATAGCATAGCCTTTTCTCATGTTATGTAGTCCGTAGAGGAACTACCTTGTCTGAATAAATGTGTGATGTAAACTCTGATATTATATATGAGATGGCAAACGATTCCCTATTTGTCATTCTTTTATTATGTATGTGCTATGTTTATCTTGCTTGCGAAATGCTTAGATGCGCTTCTTTCCATTTTGGGGCCTCGTTGCCGCAATCGGAAAGGACCGCATCTTAGTCGTTATAGGGATGGGTGATTGGAAGCGCAACTGCCCCAAGTATTTGGCTGATAAGAAGGCGGCCAACACCAAACGAGGTATATGTGATATACATGTTATTGATGTGTACCTAACAAACTCTCGTAGTAGTGCCTGGGTATTTGATACCATTTCTGTTGCTCATATTTGCAACTCGAAGCAGGAACTGCGGAATAAACGAAGGTTGGCGAAGGATGAAGTGACGATGCGCGTGGGAAATGGTTCCAAGGTTGATGCAATC
The DNA here is from genome assembly GCF_904849725.1 of Hordeum vulgare subsp. vulgare. Classification (NCBI taxonomy): domain Eukaryota; kingdom Viridiplantae; phylum Streptophyta; class Magnoliopsida; order Poales; family Poaceae; genus Hordeum; species Hordeum vulgare. The sequence goes on along the minus strand of NC_058519.1, from coordinate 406,887,578 downwards.
GCCGTCGGCACAGTCTCACTTTAGTTACCATCAGGATTAGTTATGAACTTAAATAATTGTTATTTAGTGCCTCCGTTAAGCATGAACATTATATCTGGATCTTGTTTATTGCGAGACGGTTATTCATTTAAGTCAGAGAATAATGGTTGTTCTATTTTTATGAGTAATATCTTTTATGGTCATGCACCCAATGTGAGGGGTTTGTTCATATTGAATCATGATTGTGATGACACACATATACATAACATTGAGACCAAAAGACGTAGAGTTAACAATGATAGTGCCACGTGTTTGTGGCACTGCCGCTTAGGTCATATTGGAGTAAAGCGCATGAAGAAATTCCATACCGATGGGATTTTGGAGTCACTTGATTTTGAATCACTTGACACGTGCGAACCATGCCTCATGGACAAGATGACTAAGACTCCATTCTCCGGAACAATGGAGCATGCAAGTGACTTGTTGGAGATCATACATACTGATGTGTGCGGTCCATTGAGTGTGGAGGCACGCGGCGGATATCGTTATTTTCTCACCTTCACTGATGATTTTAGTAGGTATGGATATATATACTTGATGAAGCACAAGTCTGAAACGTTTGAGAAGTTCAAGCGATTTCAGAGTGAAGTTGAAATCATCATAACAAGAAGATCAAGTTCCTACGATCTGATCGAGGGGGTGAATATCTGAGTTTCGAGTTTGGTGCTCACTTAAGACAATGTGGAATTGTTTCACAGTTGACACCGCCTGGAACACCACAACGTAATGGTGTGTCCGAACATCATAATCATACTTTTTAGATATGGTACGATCTATGATGTCTCTTACCGATTTGCCGTTATCATTTTGGCGTTATGCATTAGAGATAGCTTCATTCACTTTAAATAGGGCACCATCAAAATCCGTTGAGACGACACCATATGAGCTATGGCATGGCAAGAGGCCAAAGTTGTCGTTTCTTAAAGTTTGGGGATGCGATGCTGATGTCAAAAAGCTTCAACCTGAAAAGCTGGAACCCAAAGCGGAAAAGTGTGTCTTCACAGGTTACCCAAAAGAGACAGTTGGGTACACCTTCTATCTCAGATCCGAGGGCAAAGTGTTTGTTGCTAAGAACGAAGCTTTTCTTGAGAAGGAGTATCTCTCGAAAGAATTGAGTGGGAGGAAGATAGAACCTGATGAGGTTTTAGAACCTCTGCTCCCTCTAGATGGTGGCGCAAGGCAGGGGGAAACCTCTGTCGAGGCAACACCGGTTGAGGAGGAAGCTAATGATGATGATCATGAAGCTTCGGATCAAGGTACTATCGGACGTCGCAGGTCGATAAGATCACGTACTGCTCCTGAGTGGTACGGTAATCCTGTCTTATATATATCATGTTATTAGACAACAATGAACCTGCGCATTATGAAGAAGCAATGGTGGGCCCGGATTCCAACAAATGGTTAGAGGCCATGAAGTCCGAGATAGTATCTATGTATGAAAACAAAGTGTGGATTTTGGAAGTATTACCTGAAGGTCGCAAGGCTATTCAGAACAAATGGATCTTTAAGAAGAAGACAGACGCGGACGGTAATGTGACCATTTATAAAGCTCGACTTGTGGCAAAGGGTTTTTCACAAGTTCAAGGAGTTGACTACGATGAGACATTCCCACCGGTAGCGATGCTTAAGTCCGTCCGAATCATGTTAGCGATAGCTGCATTTTTATTATTATGAAATCTGGCAGATGGATGTCAAAACAACGTTCCTTAATGGTTTTCTTAAGGAAGAGTTGTATACGATGCAACCCGAAGGTTTTATCGATCCGAAGAATGCTAACAAAGTATGCAATCTCCAACGATCCATTTATGGACTAGTGCAAGCATCTCGGAGTTGGAATAAGCGCTTTGATGAAGTGATCAAAGCATTTGGGTTTATACAAGTTGTTGGAGAATCTTGTATTTACAAGAAAGTGAGTGGGAGCTCTGTAGTGTTTCTAATATTATATGTGGATGACATACTGCTGATTGGAAACAATGTGGAGTTTTTAGAGAGCATAAAGGATTATTTGAACACATGTTTTTCAATGAAAGACCTAGGAGAAGTTGCTTACATATTAGGCATTAAGATCTATACGGATATATCGAGGCACCTAATAGGACTTTCACAAAGCACATACCTTGATAAAGTTATGAAGAAGTTCAAAATGGAGCAGTCCAAGAAGGGGTTCTTGCCAGTATTACAAGGTATAAAGTTGAGTAAGACTCAGTGTCCAGTAACCACGAAAGATAGAGAAAATATGAGTACCGTCCCCTATGCTTCAACCATAGTGTCTATCATGTATGCAATGCTGTGCACAAGACCGGACGTCAGCCTGGCCATAAGTATGGCAGGCAGGTTTCAAAGTAATCCAGGAGTGTATCACTGGAAGTCGGTCAAGAATATTTTGAAGTACCTGAAAAGGACTAAGGAAATGTTTCTCGTGTATGGAGGTGACGAAGAGCTCGTCGTAGAGGGTGACGTCGATGCAAGCTTTGACACTGATCCGGATGACTCTAAGTCTCAAACCGGATACATATTTATTCTTAATGGGGGTGCGGTAAGCTGGTGCAGTTCCAAGCAAAGCGTCGTAGCAGATTCTACATGTGAAGCGGAGTACATGGCTGCCTCGGAGGCAGCTAAGGAGGGTGTCTGGATGAAGCAGTTCATGACAGATCTTGGAGTTGTGCCGAGCGCACTAAGTCCAATAACTCTATTCTGTGACAACACTCGTCCCATTTCTTTAGCAAAGGAACCAAGGTTTCACAAGAAGACCAGACACATCAAACGACGCTTCGACCTCATCCACAACTATGTCGAAGGAGAGGACGTAAATATTTGCAAAGTGCACATGGATCTGAATGTTGCAGATCCGCTGACTAAACCTCTTCCACGAGCAAAACATGATCAACTCCAAAACTGTATGGGTGTTAGATTCATTACAATATAAATCGCATAGCGATGTGAGACTAGATTATTGACTCTAGTGCAAGTGGGAGACTGTTGGAAATATGCCCTAGAGGCAATGATAAAATAGTTATTGTTATATTTCCTGTTTCAAGATAATCGTTTATTATCCAAGCTATAATTGTATTGAATGAAAGCATAGATACATGTGTGGATATATAGACAAAACAATGTCCCTAGTAAGCCTCTAGTTGACTAGCGAGTTGATCAAGGATGGTTAAGGTTTTCTGACCATATGCAAGTGTTGTCACTTGATAACTGGATCACATCATTAGGAGAATGATGTGATGGACAAGACCCAAATTATAAACGTAGCATGTGATCGTGTCATTTTGTTGCTATTGTTTTCTGCGTGTCAAGTATTCATTCTTATGACCATGAGATCAGGTAACTCACTGACACCAGAGGAATACCTTGTGTGTATCAAACGTCACAACGTTACTGGGTGACTATAAAGGTGCTCTATAGGTATCTCTGAAGGTGTCCGTTGAGTTAACATGGATCAAGACTGGGATTTTTCACTCCGTGTGACGGAGAGGTATCTCGGGGCCCACTCGGTAATACAACATCACAAATAAGCCTTGCAAGCAATGTGACTCAAGTGTTAGTCACGAGATCTTGTATTATGGAACGAGTAAAGAGACTTGTCGGTAACAAGATTGAAATAGGTATAGGGATATCGACGATCAAATCTCGGGCAAGTAACATACCGAAGGACAAAGGGAATGTTATACGGGATTATACGAATCCTTGGCACAGAGGATCAACCGATAAGATCTTCGTAGAATATGTAGTATCCAATGTGGATATCCAGGTCCCACTATTGGATATTGACCGGGGAGTGTCTCAGGTCATGTATGCATAGTTCTCGAACCCGCAAGGTCTACACACTTAAGTTTCGGTGACGTTTCAGTATAGTTGAGTTATAGGTGTTGGTGACCGAAGGTTGTTCAGAGTCCCGGATGAGATCACGGACGCCACGAGGCTTTCCGGAATGGTCCGGAAATGAAGATTGATATATAGGATGGTTTCATTTGGTCACCGGAAAGATTTTGGGCATTACCGGTAGTGTACCGGGAGTGACGAATGGGTTCCAGGTTTTCACCGGGAGGGGCCCACCCACCCAGGATTGAACCCAATAGTCCTAGGGTGGCGCACCAGCCCTTAGTGGGCTGGTGAGGCCAGCCCAAGTGGGCTATGGCGCTAGAAAATAAAACCAAAAGAAAAGAAAAGAAAAAGAGGGAGGTGGGAAGGAAGAGGAGGACTCCTCCTTTCCCAGATCGAATTGGAGTTGGAGTCCTCCTCTCCACTTCGACCGGCGCCCTAGGATCTCCCTTGAGCCCCAAGGCTAGCCCTTCCCCTCCTCCTATATATACTAGAGGTTTTAGGGTTTTTGAGACACAACTTTGCCACATGCAACTCAAACCTATACCTCGTAGTTCTTCCTCTAGATCGACTTTCTGCGGAGCTCGGGCGAAGCCCTGCAGGAATAGATCATCACCATCACTGGCGCACCGTCACGCTGCCGGAGAAGTCATCTACTTCCCCATCTCTCTTGCAGGATCAAGAAGGCAGAGATCGTCATCGAGTTGTACGTGTGTGAACGCGGAGGTGCCAACCGTTCGGTGCTAGTTCGGGACGGATCGTGGGACGACAGTGATTTGAATCAGAAGCTGTACCACTACATCAGTCGCGTTTCTTAACGCTTCCCCCTTAGCGATCTACAAGGGTATGTGGATCTGATCTCCCTCTCATAGATGAACATCACCATGATAGGTCTTCGTGTGTGTACGAATGTTTTTGTTTCCCATGCAACGTTCCCCAACACTTTCGTCCTTTCTCTTTCTTCTGTCGTGGTCAGGCTTTTGAGTCTTACTCAAAATTACACCTTACAATACAGTCAAGAACCCCTTCTTTAACTGATCCATTTTGAACTCCTTCAAAAATCTTGTCAAGGTATGTATTCATCGAAAGTTTTATCAAGCATCTTGATCTATCTCCATAGATCTTGGTGCTCAATGTTCAAGTAGCTCAATCCAAGTTTTCCTTTGAAAAACTCCTTTCAAACAACACTTTATGCTTTCCAGAAATTCTACATTATTTCCGATCAACAATATGTCAACCACATATACTCATGAGAAATTCTATAGTGCTCCCACTCACTGCTTTGGAAATACAAGTTTCTTACAAACCTTGTATAAACCCAAAAGTTTGATCATCTCATCAAAGCGTATATTCCAACTCCGAGATGCTTGCTCCAGTCCATAGAAGGATAACTGGAGCATGCATACTTGTTAGCATCCTTAGGATTGACAAAACCTTCTGGTTGTATCACATACAACCTTTCCTCAAGGAAACCGTCGAGGAAATAATGTTTTGACATCCTATGTGCAAGATTTCATAAATAATACATCAACTGCTAACATAATTCCAACAGACTCTTAGCATCGCTATGAGTGAGAAAGTCTCATCATAGTAAACTCTTTTAACTTGTTGGAAACATCTTTGCGACAAGTCGAGCTTTCTTAATGGTGACTTTTGACCATCATCGTTTGTTTTCCTTTTAAAGATCCATCTGTACTTAACAGTCTTACGCCCATCAAGTAGTTCTTCCAAAGTCTACACTTTGTTTTCATACATGGATCCTCTCTTCGATTTCATGGCCTCCAGCCATTTGTCGGAATCCAGGCCCACCATCGCTTCTCCATAGCTCGTAGGTTCATTGTTGTCCAACAACATGACCTCCAAGACAGGGTTACCGTACCACTCTGTAGTAGTACATGACCTTGTCGACCTACGAGGTTCGTAGTAAGTTGATCCGAAGTTCCATGATCACTATCATTAGATTCCACTTCAACTGGTGTAGGCGCTACAGGAACAACTTCCTGCGCCCTACTACACACTGGTTGAAGTGACGGTTCAATAACCTCATCAAGTTTCCACCGTCCTCCCACTCAATTCTTTTGAGACAAACTTTTCCTCAAGAAAGGACCCGTTTCTAGAAACAAATACTTTGCTTCCAAATCCGAGATAGGAGGTATACCCAACTATTTTCTGTGTCCTATGAAGATGCATTTATCCGCTTTGGGTTCGAGCTTATCAGGCTAAAACTTTTTTCACATAAGCGTCACAGCCCCAAACTTTTAAGAAACGACAACTTAGGTTTCTCCAAACCATAGTTCATACGGTGTCATCTCAAAGGAATTACGTGGTCCCTCATTTAAAGTGAATGTGGTTGTCTCTAATGCCTAATCCAAAAAAAAATAGTGATAATTCGATAAGAGACATCATAGTATGCACCGTATCCAATAGGGCACGACTATGATGTTCGAACACACCATCACACTATGGTGTTCTACGTGGCATGAGTTGTGAAACAATTTCCACATTGTCTTAAATGTGTACCAAACTCGCAACTCAGATATTCATCTCTATGATCATATCATAGATATTTTATCCTCTTATCATGACGATCTTCTACTCCACTCTGAAATTATTTGAATCTTTCAATAATTCATACTTTGTTTTTCATCAAGTAAATATACAAGTATCTACTCAAATCATCTATGAAGTAAGAACATAATGATATCCACTACGTGCCTCAGCACTCATTGGAGTGCATACATCAAAGTGTATTACTTCCAATAAGTTACTTTCTTGTTCCATGTCACTGGAAAACGAGGCCTTCAGTCATCTTGCCCAGTATTTGCATGTCTCAAGTGATTCAAAATCAAGTGAGTCAAAACAATCCATCTGCATGGAGTTTCTTCATGTGTTTACACCAATAGGCATGGTTCACATGTCTCAAACGTTTCCAGAAATGAGTGAGTCCAAAGATCCATCAGTATGGACCTTCTTCACGCGTTTTACACCAATATGACTCAAGCGGGAGTGCCACAAGTAAGTGGTACTATCATTACTACTTTGTATCTTTTGGCATCAATACCATGAACATGTGTATCACTACAATCGAGATTCAATAAACCATTGAAGGTATTTCTTCAAGCAAATAGAATAACCATTATTCTCTTTAAATGAATAATCATATTGTAATAAACACGATCTAATCATGTTCATGCTCAACGCAAACACCAAATAACATTTATTTAGGTTCAACACTAATACCGATGGTAGAGGGAGCGTGTGATGTTTTGATCGCATCAACCTTGAAATTTCTTCCAACACACATCATCACCTCACCCTTGCTAGTATCCGTTTAATCCGTAGCTATAATTTCGAGTTACTAACACTTAGCAACTGAACCAATATCTAATACCCTGGTGCTACTAGGAGTACTAGTAAGGTATACATCAATATCACGTATATCCAATATACTTTCGTCGACTTTGCCAGCCTTCTCATCTACCAAGTATCTAGGGTAGTTCCGCTTCAGTGACCGTTCCCCTCATAACATAAGCATTTAGTCTTGGGTTTGGGTTCAACCTTGGGTTTCTTCACTAGAGCAGCAACTGGTTTGCGGTTTCATGAAGTATCCCTTCTTGCCCTTGCCCTTCTTGAAACTAGTGGTTTTACTAACCATCAACAATTGATGCTCCCACTTGATTTTTACTTGCGCGGTGTCAAACATTGCAAATAGCTCAAGGATCATCATATCTATCCTTGATATGTTACAGTTCATCACGAAGCTCTAGTAGCTTGGTGGCAGTGACTTTGGAGAACCATCACTATCTCATCTGGAAGATTAACTCCCACTCGATTCAAGCGATTGTAGCACTCAGACAATCTGAGCACATGCTCAACGATTGAGATTTTTCGCCCTTACTTTGTAGACAACGAATCTTGTCGGAGGTCTCATACCTCTTGACGTGGGCATGAGCCTAAAATCCGAATTTCAGCTCTTGGAACATGTCATATGTTCTGTGACGTTCAAAACGTCTTCGGCGCCTGAATTCTAAGTTGTTAAGTATTACACACTAAACTACCGCGTAGTCATAAAAACGTGTATGTCAAATGTTCGCAACATCCACAAACGACGTTCGGGGTTCAACACATCGAGCGGTGCATTAAGGACATAAGCCTTCTGTGCAGCAATGAGGACAATCCTTAGTTTATGAACCCAACCCACAGAATTGCTACTATCATCTTTCAACAAAGTTTTCTCTAGGAACATATCAAAAACAGTAGAGCTACAACGCAAGCTACAACATAATTTGCAAAGACCTTTTGACTATGTTCATGATAATGAGTTCAACTAATCATATTACTAAAGAACTCCCACTCAAATTGACATCCCTCTAGTCATTCGAGTGTCGCATGATCCAAATTCACTAACTCAAGTCCGATCATCATGTGAGTTGAGTTTAGTTTCAATGGTGAACATCTTCATGTTAATCATATCAACTATATGATTCATGCTCGACCTTTCGGTCTCTTGTGTTCCAAGGCCATGTCTGTACATGCTAGGCTCGTCAAGTTTAACCCGAGTGTTCCGCATGTGCAACTGTTTCGCACCTGTTGTATGTGAACGTTGAGTCTATCACACCCGATCATCACGTGGTGTCTCGAAACGATGAACTCTCGCAACGGTACACAATCGGGGAGAACACAATTTATCTTGAAATTTTAGTGAGGGATCACCTTATAATGCTAGCGTCGTCCTAAGAAAAATAAGCTGCATAAAAGGATTAACATCACATGCAAATTAAAAGTGACATGATATGGCCATGAACTTGTGCTTCTTGATCTCCATCACCAAAGCACCGGCATGATCTCCATCGTCACCAGCGCCACACCATGATCTCCATCCTTGTGCTGCCGTCGAGGTTGACGCTCTAACTATGCAGTTACTACTAAAGCTACTCCTAGCGATAAAGTAAAGCATCACCAAGTGCAAAAATAATTAAAGACAACCCTATGGCTCCTGCCGGTTGCCGTAGCATCAACGTGCAAGTCGATATTTAACTATTACAACATGATCATCTCATAAATCCAATATATCATATCATGTCATTGGCCATATCATATCACAAGCATACCCTGCAAAAACAAGTTAGACGTCCTCTAATTTGTTGTTTCAAATTTTACATGGCTGCTATGGGTATCTAGTATGATCGCATCTTACTTACGCAAAGCCACAATGGTGATATGCAAATTGCTATTTAACCTTCTCCAAGGACCGCCTCGATAAAATCCGATTCAACTAAAGTTGAAGAAACAAACACCCGCCAGTCATCTTTATGCAACATGTTGCATGTCAGTAAAATGAAACCGGTCTCTCATAAACATACGAGTAAAGTTGTTCCGGGCCGCTTCAATCAAACAATACCGCCGAATCAAGACAACTCTAAGGAGGGCAGCAAATTGAACATGAACGCCCACAAACTCTTTTGTGTTCTACTCGAGATATCATCTACGCATGAATCTAGCTCATGATGCCACTGTTGGGGAACGTAGCATAGGAAACAAAAAATTTCCTACGCACACGCAATACCTATCCATGGTGATGATCATCTACGAGAGGGGAGAGTGAATCTACATACCCTTGTAGATCGCTAAGCGGAAGCATATATAATGCGGTTGATGTAGTGGAACATCTTTGCAACCCAAATCGCAGCCCGTCCCACGATCTCATCACGATTCGTCCTGCGATCCCATCACGATCCATCCCGGTCTAGTGCCGAACGGACGACACCTCCGTGTTCAACACACGTATGGCTCGATGACGTCTCCTCCTTATTGATCCAGCAAGAGAGGAAGGAGAATTAGATGGGATCTCAACTAACACGATGACATGGTGGAGATTATGGTGGAGGTGCCAGCAGGGCTTCGCCAAGCGCTGTCGGAATCAATATGAGGAGAACAGAGATATGGGAGAGGTAGGGCTGCCCCTGGGGTGTGGGAGTTAGTGTGTTCAGACCCTCCCTCTCCCCCACTATATATACGAGGCAAGAGGGAGGGCTGGGTCTCAGGGTGGGCGTTCGGTTCCCCCGAACCGAACGGTTCGGTACTTCGGTATTTTAGAAATCTCGGTTCTGACAAAACATGCACCGATCGGTCTATACAAAATTTTAGAACCGTGCTTTCAGGGCACCGATCGCTCGGTTCGGTGCTCGGTTCTGCACTGAACAGACCGATGTGGGCTTTGGCCTGGAAATTAATGGGTTGGAGTGGCTCGTGGGATATGCTAGATGAACACATACAGTGCTACTATGATGTAAGTTTTCTGGGCTGGTTTACATGGGCTAGCAAACAACACGTTGGGAATGCTACACGTCAACAACTGCTTATTTGGTGCGGGTGTGGTAGTTTGCAGGGCGGACAAGAGAAGGACAAGCAGGGGATTAGCAGTTCGCCTCGGTTCTTCGGTCTGCTCGCTGCATCGACGCGGTGGACCGAAACTACCGAAGTTAGTTCGGTTTTTAGGAATCGCTAACCGAGTTAGGTACCGAAGGAATCGGTTTCGTTCACTTCGGCTTCGGTCCCGGTTAATCCGGTTCGGTAGTTCTGTTAGGTCTAAATATGCCCACCCCTAGCTGGGTCGCAGCCCTAGCCCTTCTTCCAAGGAGGGCGTGGGCCTAGGGAGGTTTCCTCCACCCAAGGCACCTCGGAGGTGCCTTCCCCTTTAGGGACTCTTCCCTCCCAACTGCATGGGCCCTTGGGGGCTGGCCCAACAAGGCTTGGACGCCCCCTTACATCCCATGCACGTCCTAGGGGATGGAGGGACCCTTTCGGAGACCTTCGGAACCTTTTGGAACCTTCCAAAAGCTTCCCGGTACAATACTTTTCCGGTACCAAAATAGGACTTTCTATATATAAATCTTTACCTCCGGACCATTCTGGAGCTCCTCGTGACGTCCAGGATCTCATCCGGAACTCCGAACAACATTCAGTCACCAACATACATATCCCAATACTACTCTAGCGTCACCGAACGTTAAGTGTGCTGACCCTGCGGGTTCGATAACTATGTAGACATGACCTGACACACTCTCCGGTCAATAACCAACAACGAGACCTGGATGCCCATATTGGCTCCCACATATTCTATGAAGATCTTTATCGGTTGAACCTCTATGTCAAGGATTTAGTTAATCCCGTATGTTGTTCCCTTTGTCGTTCGGTATGTTATTTGCTCGAGATTCGATCGTCGGTATCTGCATACCTAGTTCAATCTCCTTATCGACAAGTCTCTTTACTCGTTTTGTAATACAAGATCCCGTGACTAACTCCTTAGTCACATTGCTTGCAAGGATTATTGTGATGTTGTATTACCGAGTGGGCCTTGAGATACCTCTCCATCGTACGGAGGACAAAATTCCAGTCCCGATTCACGCCAACCCAACACACACCTTCGAAGATACCTGTAGAGCACCTTTATAGTCACCCAGTTACGCTACGACGTTTAATACACATAAGGTATTCCTCCGGTGTTTGAGAGTTGCATGATCTCATGGTCATAGGAACAAATACATTGACATGCAGAAAACAGTAGCAATAAACTGACACGATCATATGCTATGTTTATAGTTTGGGTCTTGTCCGTCACATCATTCTCCTAATGATGTGATCCTGTTATCAAACGACATCTCATGTCTATGGCTAGGAAACCCTGGCCATCTTTGATCAACGAGCTAGTCAACTAGAGGATCACTAGGGACAGTGTGTTGTCTATGTATCCACACATGTATTTGAGTTTCCAATCAATACTATTCGAGCATGGATAATAAACGATCATCATGAACAAGGAAATATAATAATAACTAATTTATTATTGCCTCTAGGGCATATTTCCAACAATCACAAAGTAAAGTGCATAAGTAAAATGCTCGGGTAAGAGATAACCGAGGCACATAGAGATGATGATGTATCCCGAAGTTCACACCCTTGCAGAAGCTAATCTCCGTTTGTAGCGGTGTGGAGGCACAATGTTCCCCAAGATGCCACTAAGGCCAACGTAATCTCCTCACGCCCTCGCACAATGCAAGATGTCGTGATTCCACTAAGGGACCCTTGAGGGCGGTCACCGAACCCATACAAACAAGCTTGGGGCAATCTCCACAACTTAATTGGAGGCTCCCAACAACACCATGAAGCTTCAACATAATGCAATATGGCTTCGAGGTAACCAAAAATGCTCGGGGCAACCTCCACAACCTAATTGGAGATCCGACACTTGCCCGGAGCTTTTCACCACAATGATTGAGCTCCGAGGCACCACCAAGCTTCTAGGACGCCAAAGCATCCACCAAGAATAATCTCTAGGGTACCAAGCACCCAAGGGTAATAAGCTTCTCAAACTTCACTTCCACGTATCACCGTGGAGAACTCAAACCAATGCACCAAATGCAACGGCAGGAACACACGAAGTGGTCAAGTCCCTCACACTCAAATCCCTCCACAACAACAAAAGCTATGGAGGAATATGAGAGGAAGAACAAGGAGCTCACAAAGAACTCCAAGATCAAGAGCCAAGGGGTTCCCCTCACATAGAGGAGAAATTGATTGGTGGAAATGTGGATCTAGATCTCCTCTCTATTTTCCCTCAAGAACTAGCAAGAATCATTGGAGGGATTGAGAGTTAGCAAGCTTAAGAAGGTCAACAATGGGGGAGAACACGAGCTCAAGAGTTAGAGACCATTGGGGAAGAAGACCCCCTTAAATAGGTCCCTCGAAATCCAACCATTATTCAATCAGCCTATGCACATACGATAGTACCTCTCAGGCGAGCGGTACTTCCGTTGGAACGGAATTTTCAAGGAAAAACATGCAAACGAGAGAGATCTCACGGTGGTAGTGCCACTGAAGTGGTAGTACTGTTCGCCCGAGCAGTACTACCGCTCGTCCCAAGCGGTACTACCGCTCAAAATGGAAAAAGACCCCAAAGATGCCAAAAGAAAAAGATAAGCAGAAGAGAGTCCGACAGTACCGCCAGAGTGGTACTACCGCTCTGCCCGAGCGGTACTTCCGCTTGACAGAGAAAACCTGCCCTGAACTACCATAACTTTCGCATACGAGCTCCGAATTGAGCAAACTCAAGCTTGTTGGATTCAGGACGATAAGAGCCATCCAACAGAGATATAGAGATGTGAGACCTCTATGAATGAAGAACCGGCAAAAACTCCTAACATCGAAAACAACATAGAAGATGCATATGGACTCCGTTTTCGATGAACTCGAGCTTGTCATGAAGATGACCATAAGCTCTACAACTCACAAAGAGAATCACCAAACAATAACCAAGAAAGATAATGCAAGGATGCAAATGGTTTGAGATCTCAACGAATGATACAATCAAGCTACTCACTTGAGAGCCCCGCTTGACAATACGACAATCTATCCTAAAATAGAAAAACCTATCAAGAGCAAACCTATACCTTGCACATAGTCCCCTTGAGATAGAATATGACGATCTTGACTTTTTCAAGATGGACCACCTTTCTTGATTGCGTTGACTCGATGAAGACAAGTTGATTGCTCCCCATTTAGGATAGTAAAACTGAACCTAAAGCGAGCTCTCTCACGCTCTCAGCATTTTTGATCGTTGGATGTTATATTTTAGTTGGTTATGGGTGAGACACTCTTTAGACACCTTCACAAGTCCATTGCCACCACAATGGACGACAAGCTTCAAGCATGATATATTCGTGATGATCCACTTGAACTTGCACACTGCAATCTTGATGACGAGCACCACTTGATGTCATCCTTCATGGGTTGAATGATATCTTCCTCTTGACGCAAACCCAGGGAAACACACCTAACCCCACATAAAACTGTCACGAAGACCATGGGTTAGTACACAAAAGTGTAATGGACAATGCTTACCATAGCATGGGATCACTTGGTCCCTCTCGGTACATCTTGTACGCTTTGTGTGTTGATCTACTAGATTTACTCTTTGACTTAGTATTGATCAACCTAGTGTCTTTATGACCATTCTTTGGATAATACCTTGAATACCACACTCGTCATCATATAAAATCCTTAAAACCAACACATGGACTTCAAGAAGTGCCTATGGACAAATCCTTCGAATATAAATTAAGGCAACCATTAGTCCATAGGGATTTCCATCAATTACCAAGACCACATGTGGAGAAATATGCTGTAACAATAGTGCATAAGTTTGATCAATGATAATTTCAATCACTTTTCCTAGTATCATAACATCAATTTTTTCTCATAAAACTCATCATGATAAAGTAGCAACCAATTCACATGTTATGGTTTAAACAATGAACTCTCTTGAAACTTAACAACACATGTTCTTAGTCATCAAACAATTGCAATTCAACTTATTCTCAACAAAGTCTAAGTAAGGGCTCCACATACTCAATCAACATATAGCCTTCTATGATTGCTAGTACACAAAGCAAAAATTTAAAACAAATGGTGTCCGTCAAATATAGAGAAAGATAGGGGCTTAATGTTTCGCCTCCGAACCCATTTGTCATAGAGATAATCATCAACAATAATAATTCATGATCAAATATATTTCACACGCCATATGTGCCTAGATCTTTACCCACCACATGATGCCTGGCAACTAGAAAATAATTAATATTGAATTGAGAATGCATACTATTGACTCTTGCATAAAAGCAAATACTCAAAGGTAAAAAATAGTCCCTTCGCAGAGGGAAGCAGAGGTTGTCATGCGCTTTTTGGTTTTGTATGCATAATCCCTTAGTGCAAAATAGTGTCACGTTATATTGCCCCTTATGATAGCAATCTTTATTATGCAGTCATTCGCTTTTATTACTTTGCCATCACAAGTTCATACACCGCTCAATTTTCTCTTACACTAAATGATCGAACACATTTAGAAGCAATTTTTATTGCCTTTTTGCACCGATGACAACTTACTTGAAGGATCTTATTCAATCCATAGGTAGGTATGGTGGAGACTCATGGCAAGAAACTAGGTTCAAGGGTTTTTGGATGCACAAGTAGTATCTTTACTTAGTACAATATTTGGCTAGCGAAAGATCCTAAGCAAACACCACATGTTGGAGGAACCATAACAATATAACTTCTATACAAATATACAAAATCATAACTCATTATATTGTCTTGCTTGTCCAACTTCAACTAATTTTCTCAAGTTTGAAAATAATTAATGGGTGCTCACAATCATAGAAGATGTCCAAGATAATATATTTATTTGTGAAAGTTCTTTTCCATATACCAATCATTCATGAATTGCTTGTATGACAAATATTGTGATTGTCAAGCTTCAAAATATTTCACTTTATACAACCCAATCTGAAGCTACTACTAGGCATGACATGAAAATATAATTTTAACTTCATGGTATTCAATTCATTCAACAATTTACTCATAGGATATAAGTAAAGCACAAGAGAAAATAATCAAACTGCTCTCAAAAGATATAAGTGAAGATGTCACATCCCTAACCCTTAAGCAAGTTAGCCTTGTGCTCATGTCTTCTTTGCATTGCATCTAAGAAGTTTCAACAAGAACAACAAAGTGGCAAAGGAAAATCTCAAAACCCTAGCCACTATTTCAAATAAAGGATTTCTCAAACTAGTTAAAATCAATGAACCCAAAATGGCCTCAAGAAATGTTCAAACTTTCTGATAAATCATGAAAGTAAATGAGCATTGGAGAAAACTATTTTCTTGACACTTTAAGCATTTTAATTTAATGCAAAAGCCACTGGTTTCAAACTTTAAATTTGAAATCAGAAACTATAAATTTTCAAAAATGTTGAAAACTTTGGAAATGGATGGGAATATTATAACAAATAATCAGGTGTGTCTAAAATAATTTTTACCACCTTTTTGGAGCTGAAATAAATAGCAAAACATTAGTTAACAAAAGAGAACAAAACAGAAAAGAAAAAAAGAGGAAGAAAACCTTAAGTGTCGCCTAGCCTGGCCCGGCCCATCTCCCTGGCTCGTCCCCTCCCTCGCGCCAGTAGGAGCAGGAGGTGGCCGCCGCCTCCTCCGGCGCGGCCACGCACCTGTGCGCCTGCCTGGCCGCCGCCTCGCGCTGGCAAGGCCGGGGATAAGCCCCCCGAGGCCTCCTCTATCCATTCCCAGCGCTAACTCTCTCCCTCCTCTCGGATCTTGCCCTCCTCCCTGCTGCCGCCATTGGAGCCGAGCTCGAGCTCGAGCCGCAGCACCTCTATCCATGGGAACCCTCCTCCGAGTAGTCTGTTAGCTCCGCCTTGTTGCCCTGGTCATCTCTGCAGAAGCCGAAGCTTCCCCGAGCTCTGCATCGCCCCCAACGCCATCGTCTTCCACCTCCGGCCGCCGGACCTCTCCCGTCGATTCGCTCCCTCCGGCGCATCCCCGAGCCCCTCAACAGCACCATCGGAACCGCCGTGAGCTCGTCGTCGTTTCCCCTCTCGCCCCACGCTCTCCCGTGCATCGTAGCCTCGTTCCCCACCAAGGCCGAGAGCTTCTCACCGCCGGTCATGTCGTCGCCGTCGCTGTGGTGTTTGATCCACGCGCTCGAGCTAGGATTCGAGCTCCTGGAGCCTCCAGGAGTGCGATGAGCCCTCAGCTGCCCTCCCCGTGCCCTAGAGCCATCGCTCGTAGAAGGCCGAGCTTCGTCCGCCGCTCCGGCTCGTCGCCGGTGCCTCTCCCGACGACCCTAGCCTCCCCTGATGCCCCGGCCAGATCAGCCACTTCGCCAGTGTGCCGTAGCTGCAAACCGTGTTCGAATTGGTGCTGTGCAGCGCCGTTTAGGTCGCCTCCGGCGAGTCCTCCGCCGCGGGCTTGGTCGCCGGCGACCACCCTCCGGTGGGGGTCGACGTGGCCGACCATTATGGCGTAATTGCCCTCCCCTCAGTAGCTGCTAGAGGGCCCCACGCCTGGTCAAACCCCAATTAGGGGCTGGTCAGCGCGGGGTTAGCCCCTGGTCACTGACCAGTGGGTCCCCCCTGTCAGGTTTGACCTGAACAGGTCGGCTGACCTGCTGACGTCAGCCTGATGCAATAAATAGAATTTCCAGTATAGAAATAATTCCAGTAAATTGCTAAAACTTGTAAAAATCATAGAAATTAATCTGTAACTCCAATGAAAATAATTTATATATGAAAAAGTATCAGAAAAATTCAAGGATTCTGATTATGCTATTTTCAACCATGTTTCAAAAAGTTACAGAACCCTAAATTGTGGAATAAGGAATAATTCAATTGTTATAATTACTTTTTAAATGGAATTTGGAAAAATATTCAAACTTCATTATGAATGCAATGATCACACACTGTCCTAGTTACAAATCAGTACCCTAACATGACATCTCATGCATGTTAACATCAAGTTGATCTGAGCATCAGGTCGAATCAATTAAAACGGTATCCGAATACCCCGTTTGAAGTGATACCGAATATGATTCAAATCAACTCTAAACCTAATACATGTTGTTTATAATAACTTATCACCTTGCATTCTCATGCCATGCTCATGCATCGTTTTGATTGCATATGATTGTTATTGAATGTTGCCATTTATTTCGGTAGGCTCCGCAACCCCGGATTGCACCGAATATCCGTCTGACGGATATCGTTCCTCCTCTGAGCAACAAGGCAAGCAACCCTTTTGATCATCCCGATAATTCCCATGTTCTTGCTCCTGCACTTGTTTATTGCATTAGGATCAAATGCTTCAACTGCTTTTGCCACGTTAGTTGAACCCACTTCCTTTGCATGACCTAACCTTGTCACAGTAAATAGCCGAACCTTGCAACCAAGCATACCTGGTAGTTGCTTGAGCTATGATGTGCCTTATCCTGCTATGCATGCTATGCTTAGAGTTGTGTATGGTCTGTCATCGGGGAGATGAACAGAATTGTGAGAATGTGTTCGGTGAGCAAAGGTTGTGTGTTGAATTTGATTTGGTAAAGGTACCGGTGAAAGGCTGTGTAGGAGTACATGGCAGGTTGTTTCATTGGAACCGTCCATAGGAACTGAGTCCCGTGTATGTAATCCAAGACTAGATACTACCACATGCTGGGCCCTGAAATATGACCCCGCTCGGCCTATTAATCGCTTAGTACTCGGTCCAGGAGTTGCAAATAGTTTCTGGTGTTTGTAGTAATGCTGGAGGCCGTGCATGGTGCTGACCTGAGAGGTGGGCCGTGATGCGGTAGACAGTGGCACGGTGTACCAAGTGGCACCCGGATGGTGGGCTTGGGAACCCTGCGCACATCGTTTGAGGCCGTGGCGGAAACCTCGGCCGGACTTCCGTACGGGTTACTCTCAGATAGGCGATAAACCTGGACTAGGTACTAGTGTGGTTAACGGTCTTGGCCGACTCCCTCGCTGGGCTTCCGCTTGAAGGTTGCCGAGGTGCATGATGTGCACATGGCGATAAGTGGCGAGAGCGTGTGTGACGAAGTACACCCCTGCAGGGTTATGATCTATTCGAATAGCCGCGTCCGCGGATATGGACTACTTGGAGACATATGTTGTTCATAGATAACTTCAATGGCTACTCATAAAATTGCCAAGATAAGCGTGAATGTCGTGGACGGCATCTCCGTACGGAGACGGAATGATTCCACGATAGTGTATTGTTGTGGTGTTAGTGGACTCGTGTGCGAGAAATCAAGTTGTCAAAATTATTTAAAAATGCAAGTGTCTAGCCATGAGTCAAATGCTGGCTTTCCCGCATGAAACCCCACTATACCTTTTGATACCTTGCATGAGTAGTTAGTTATCCTAAAGTCTTGCTGAGTACCTCCGTACTCAATAAATGTTTCAGAGGTTGCTAATGACCCTAATGGAGGGTTCTTCGTGACATCGACGACGACGAGTAGCTGGTGTCCCAGCTACGATCTGGCCCTACGTTGGATCTGTAGTATAGTCAGGCCATGTGCCTTCTAGTTGCCCTGTCTGTACTCAGACAGTTTATAACTCTTCCGCTGGCTTGTAATTGAATGACTCTTATTATGGGTCGTGAGACCCTTAATGTGTAATATTATGTGTGTGGCTCTTCCGAGCCTCTTAAATAAAGCTTGTATGTTTATGGTTATGTTGTGATGCCATCGATGTATCTATACATATCGGTATGCCATGCGTATGTGTGTCTTACTTGATATGTATGGGGTTCGAATACCTAGTCTTGAACTTTAGTAGCACTCCTTACAAGGAAATGCCCCTTTGTGATCCAACGAGCCTTGGTAGTTCGCTACTGCTCCGGACACATTGGTTGACCGGCATGTGTCCTTATTAGCTGCTGTGTTTGTTCCCTTTTGGGAAATGTCACGCGATGTAATGGAGTCCTTGTAGCTTGCTACGACTCGTCTACATTCGCTGATGACCGACACCTGCTTTGTTGGGTCATGTATGCCTGTCCTTGTGCGGTACTGCCACTTTGGTTTATGACTAGACATGTCGATCCGGGTTCTTTGACATTGGATTGCTAGCGACACTATCGCATACGTGAGTCAAAAGACGCAAATGGTCCCGGCTAAGGTAAGGCTGCAGCCGTGGTGTTAACCATGCGTGAGACCACAAAGGGATGCGATGTGTTACAGGCTGGATTCCTATGGCTTAGGATCGGGGTGCCGACAGAAGATCAATGAGTAGTCAAACAATTAAGTAGCTATGTAAGAAATATCTCTCAATAAAGATTTCCAGATCTGAAATTTTATTTCAAACAGAAAATAAAACAAAAGATACTCCAAGAATAGCACATATCATGTGGTCAAATAAAAATTGAGGCTCAACATAGGCTAACCGATAGTTGTTGATGAAGAAAGGTGGGATGCGTAGCATCTCCAAGCTTAGGTGCTTGAGAATTTTTGAAATATTTACTTGGGGTGCCTTGGGAATCCCCAAGCTTGAGCTTCTGTATCTCTTTCAATCCTCTCATATCCCGGTTTCACCTAAGTCTCAAAAACTTCATCCACACAAAACTTAAAAGAACTCGTGAGATAGGTTAGTAAACATAAAAGTAAATCAACTCGTTACGAACTACCAAGACAAGTTTCATTATAATTTTCAAACATTAGTTACTGTATACTATCATTTCCACAGTTTATATCTACCAATATAATCCATGGAAACTATAGGATAAGTAGATAACGAAACTGTGAGAGCAATTTGTCCAAACAGAAGAGTTTGTAGCAATCTGTATAAAAAGTGTACTTCTGTATATCCAGCAATTATGAAACTTTAGGACATGATAAATAATTTGTATTGAAGTACTATTTCAAAAAATCATAAACTTTCCACATTCCAATAAAATATGATAATTCAAATACTACAACATAAGTTTCTGTTTTTTCTACCACACACATCACACGTGCAATTCAAGCATTCTAAAGGCAATTCTTGGAAACTTTTATTGAAAAACAAGATTATAAATAACATATAACATAGAATGACAAAATAAAGTGATGCTCCAAGTAAAACACATATCATGTGACGAATAAAACTATAGCTCCAAGTAGATATACTGATAATGTTGTAGATGAAAGAGGGGATGCCTTTCTAGGAATCCCCAAGATTAGACACTTGATTCTTCCTTGGATATTACCTTGGGGGGGCCTTGGGAATCCCCAATCTTAGGTTCTTTATACTACTTATTCTCCTCATATTGGCATCTCACCCAAAACATGAAAACTTCAATCACACAAAACTTAACGGAACTTCGTGAGATGGGTTAGTATGATAAATATAGATCATTCACTTAGGTAATTCCAAGACAAGATTAATAATTGTTCTCAAATAGTTACTACCGTATTATATAATTCCCATAATTTATATCACTAAATATAAGTTATGAAAACAATAAAATAAGCAAACTATGCACCCAAAACAGAATCTGTCAAAAATAGAATAGTTTATGAAGATCTGCATTAAAACCATACTTCCCTGACTCTAAAAATAATGAAAATTTCGGAAAAAACATAAAATATGCATACAAAAATTGTGTAAAAAGTTCAGATTTTTTGACGCTCCAGTAAAATCAGATAAATTCTATACTGGATGTAAAAGTTTCTATTTTTGCACAGAATCAAACAAGCAAGTATCCACACCATCCCAAAAACTTTACTTGGCACTTTATTGAATTAAAATCTATAAAACATGATTAATATAGTAGCTTAATCATGTTACCACACAAAAACATAAAGGTTAAATATTGGGTTGTCTGCCAACAAGCATTTTTTGTTTAATGCCTTTTAGCTAGGCATGATGATTTCAATGATGCTCACATAAAAGTAATGAATTGAAACATAAAGAGAACATCATGAATCACATGGCAATCAGATTTAAGTCTAAACCACTTCCTATGCATATGTATTTTGATATCAAACAATGTATGGTAACAAGAATCAACTAGCATAGGAAGGCAAAACAAGAATAACTTTGAAACTTTGAACACAAAGGGATGAAATATGATATTATTGCAATTCCTACTAGCATATGTTCCTCCCTCATAATAATTTTCAGTAGCATCATGAAGTAGTTCAACAATATAAATATCATATATAACATTCTTTTCATGATGCACATGCATAGAATTTTTATCACTACACACACAAGGAAAATTTTCATCATTCATAGTAGTACGAGCAAACTCAACAAAATAACTATCATGTGATACTTGAGTGTCATAATCCAAATGAAAATTAAAACCATTACGAGAAGTTTCATGGCTATTATTACTCTTTATAGCATACATGTCATCACAATAATCATCATAGATAGCAACTTTGTTGTCATAGTCAATTGAAACCTCTTCCAAAATAGTGAACTCGTCACTAAATAAAGTCACAACCTCTCCAAATACACTTTTATCATTTTGAAAATAATATTTAACACCCTCCAAATTAGTGGGATCATTAGTACCTAGAGTTGACACTCTTTCAAACCCACTTCCACCAATATAATCATAATAATTAGGAGGCATGCTTTCATCATAATAAATTTGCTCATCAAAACTTGGGGGACTAAAAATATCATCTTCATCAAACATAGCATCCCTAAGCTTGTGGCTTTTCATTTCATTAGCATCACGAATATTCAGAGAATTCATACTAACAATATTACTATCATGCTCATCATTCAAGGAATTCTCATTAAGCATTTTCATACATTCTTCCTCTAGCAATTGAGAAATTTTTTCCTTTCCATCATTTTCAAGAAAGACATGATAGAGATGAACAATACGAAACCACCTCAATTTCATTTTTATGTAATTTTATTTTATAAAACCAAACTAGTGAAAAACAAGATTTTTTGAATTGCTGGATATAAAGATATACCTTGAAGCACTCACCTCCCCTTCAACGGCACGAGAAAAGAGCTTGATGTCTACTACACAACTTGTTCTTGTAGACTCATGTTTGGCCTCCAAGCGCAGAGTTTTGTAGGACAATAGAAAATTACTCTCAAGTGGATGACCTAAGGTTTATAAATCCGTGGGAGGCGTAGGATGAAGATGGTATATCTCAAACAACCCTGCAATCAAATAATAAAAAGTCTCTTGTGTCCCCAACACACCAAATACAATGGTAAATTATATAGGTGCGCTAGTTCAACAAAGAGATGGTGATACAAGTGTAGTAATGATAGTAGATATTGATTTTTGTAATCTAAAAATATAAAACACCAAGGTAACAAGTAATAATAGTGAGCATAAGCGGTATTGCAATGCTTAAAAATGAGGCCTAGGGTCCGTACTTTCGCTACCGCAATCTCTCAACAATGGTAATATAATTGGATCTCATAACAATACCTCAACGTGTGATGAAGAGTCACTCCAAAGTTCCTATCTAGCGGAGAACATAAGAAGATATTGTTTGTAGGGTACGAAACCAACTCAAAGTTATTATTTCCGATCAATCTTTCCAAGAGTTCGTACTAAGATAAAAAAAATATCCTTTCCGATCGATCTATCCAAGAGTTCGTACTAAAATAACACCATAAAAAATCAGATTCATAATACTAAATCCAACACAAAGAACTTCAAGGAGCACACCAAGATTTCTAATGGAGAAAATAGTATGAAAACATGCAATCAACCCTGATACGTCTTCGTCGTATCTACTTTTCCGAACTCTTTTGCCCTTGTTTTGGACTCTAATTTGCATGATTTGAATGGGACTAACCCGGACTGACGCTGTTTTCAGCAGAATTGCCATGGTGTTGTTTTTGCGCCGAAATAAAAGTTCTCGGAATAACCTGGAAATCTACGAGGAATTTTTGTGGAATATATAAAAATACTAGCGCAAGAATCAACCACAGGGACGGAGCAAGGAGCTCACAAGCCCACCAGGCCCGGCCGCCCCTGGCCGGGCCTGGCAGGCTTGTGAGCCCCTCGGAGCTCCGCCGCCCCAATTCTAGCTCTATATAACCTCTTCCGTCCGGAAAAAAATCAAGGAGAAGAGTTCATCGTGTTTTACGATACGGAGGCGCCGCCACCTCCCGTTCTTCGTGTGGAGGGCAGATCTGGAGTCCGTTTTGGGCTCCGGAGAGGGGAGATCATCGCCATTGTCATCATCAACCTTCCTTCATCGCCAATTCCATGATGCTCTTCACCGTTCGTGAGTAATCTCATCGTAGGCTTGCAGGACGGTGATGGGTTGGATGAGATCTATCATGTAATCGAGTTAGTTTTGACGGGGATTGATCCCTAGTATCCACTATGTTCTGAGATTGATGTTGCTACAACTTTGCCATGCTTAATGCTTGTCACTAGGGCCCGAGTGCCATGATTTCAGATCTGAACCTATTATGTTGTCGCCAATATATGTGTGTTTTAGATCCTATCTTGCAAGTTGTAGTCACCTACTATGTGTTATGACCCGGCAACCCCGGAGTGACCATAGCCAAAACCACTCCCGGAGATGACCATAATATGAGGAGTTCATGTATTCACCAAGTGTTGATGCGTTGGTCCGGTACTTTATTAAAAGGAGAACCATAATATCCAGTAGTTTCCATTAGGACCCCGCTGCCACGGGAGGGATGGACAATAGATGTCATGCAAGTTCTTTTCCCTAAGCACGTATGACTACATACGGAATACATGCCTACATTAGATTGACGAACGGGAGCTAGTTACATATCTCTCCGTGTTATAACTGTTACATGATGAATAGCATCCGGCATAATCATCCATCACTGATCCAATGCCTACGAGTCTTTCCTACTGGTCCTTGCTACGTTACTTTGCCGCTACTCCTGTTACTTTGCTGCTACTGGTTACTGTTGCTACTGCTGCTATCACCGTACCTTGCTACTGATACTTTGCTGCAGACACTAAATCTTTCAGGTGTGGTTGAATTGACAACTCAACTGGTAATACTTGAGAATATTCTTTCGCTTCCCCTTGAGTCGAATCAATAAATTTGGGTTGAATACTCTACCCTTGAAAACTGTTGCGATCCCCTATACTTGTGGGTTATAAGACCTTTTTCTGGCACCGTTGCCGGGGAAGCACAGCTATATTCGCTGAGTCAGTTGGTATTTACGTCTGCTGGTCACTATGAGGAATCCGATAGATCCAAGAACTAAGGTATTGCCCTCAACTACGAGGGCAGGTAAGGAACTGCCATCTAGCTCAACACTTGATTCACCTTCAGTTATGAGTAAGTTTGCGACATCACCTCATGCTAGAAATCTTGATATGTCGCCTGTGCTTGATGATGCTACTTGTGCTGCCCATGATGCTTATGATGATGCTATGCTTGATACTGCTTTGCCTGATGATGCTATGCCTGATACTGCTTTGCCTGATGATGCTATGCTTGATACTGCTTTGCCACTAGGTGCATTCCTTGATGCACAAATTGCTAGAGTTGCTGCTAGATGTGATGATACTTCTGAAACTGTTGATACTATTGAAGCAGAACCTGCTATTTTGCCTGCTAGAACTAGCTCTCCTAGACATGAATTCCCTGTTATGCCTGAGCGTTATGTTATGGAGGGAGAGATAGCTGAGGATTTTCTTGCGTGTAAGGATAGCTATGACGTTGAGAAATTACTGCTCAAGTGGAAAGAAAAATCTCTGAACGCTAGGATGAAATATGACCCGAAGTTTGCTACTTTGCCTATCTTTGTGACCGATAAGGATTATGAATTCTCTGTCGACCCTGAGTTAATCACTCTGGTCGAATCTGATCCTTTTCATGGTTATGAGTCTGAAACGGTTGTAGCCCATCTTACCAAACTGCATGATATAGCCACCCTATTCACTAGTGAGGAAAAGATCTGCCACTACTATATCCTCAAGCTATTTCCTTTCTCGCTAAAGAATGATGCTAAGACTTGGTTCACTTCTCTTGCTCCTGGTTGTGTGCGTAGCCCCCAGGATATGGTCTATTACTTCTCTGAAAAATATTTCCCTGCCCATAAGAAGCAAGCTGCCTTGCAAAAAATATACAACTTTGCTCAAGCTGAAGAAGAGAGTCTTCCACAAGCTTGGGGAGGCTCGTCCAGCTACTGAATGCTTTGCCTGATCACCCTCTTGAGAAGAATGAAATACTTGATATCTTGTATAATGGACTTACCGATGCTTCAAGAGACCACCTAGATAGTTGTGCCGATTGTGTCTTTAGGGAACGAACCGTAGAACAAGCTGAGATCCTATTGAATAACAACTTGTGCAATGAGAATGCTTGGACTATTCCTGAACCACCTCCGAAGCCAACTCCGAAGAAAAGAGGTATTCTATTCCTCAGTCCTGAAGATATGCAAGAAGCTAAGAAATCTATGAAAGATAAAGGCATTAGATCTGGAGATGTCAAAAATCTACCACCTATCAAAGAGATCCATGGTCTCGATAACCCGATACACGTAGTAGAAGTAAATTCTCTGCGTAGATTCAATGAGAGTGATATTCGTTTTGATAAACCTGCTAGCTTATGCCTGGATGAATTTGATAAGTTTGTTGCCAAAGAACAGAGTTTCAATGATTATGTTAGCAGACAATTTGAACAGAATGCTCGTATGCTTAGTCATTTAAGTGCTTGTGTGGACAGAAGCGTCAATGATCTTAAGCTTCTGAGTAAACATGCCTCTATGGTTACTACTCAAGTAGAACAAGTACTTAAAGCTCAGAATGACTTGCTCAATGAGTTGAATGATAATTCTCTTAGAGTTGTCACTAGAGGCGGTAGAATGACCCAGGAACCTTTGTATCCTGAGGGTCATCCAAAGATAATTGAACAGGATTCTCAAGGAGTTAGCACTGATGCACCTAGTCATCCTAGAAAGAAGAAGAAAGATGATAGGAACCTGCACGCTAGCAACCCTGTTGCTTTTACACCTGAGAGTCCAAACGATGTCTCTGTTTCTGATGCGGAGACACAATCTGGTGATGAACATGGGCCTAATGATAATATCAATACTGATGTTCATGTTGATGCTCAACCTAGCAGTGATAAGGATGTGGAGATTGAACCTGTTGATCTTGATAACCCACAGCCTAAGAATAGAAGATACGATAAGAATGACTTCGCTGCTAGGAAGCATGGTAAAGAAAGGGAACCATGGGTTCATAAACCTATGCCCTTTCCTCCCAAACCATCCAAGAAAAAGGATGATGAAGATTTTGAGCGATTTGTTGAAATGATTAGACCTGTCTTCCTGCAAATGCGTTTGACAGATATGCTCAAAATGTCTCCGTATGCTAAGTACATGAAGGATATTGTGACTAATAAGAGGAGGATACCTGAGGTTGAGATTTCCACCATGCTTGCTAACTGTACCTTCAAGGGTGGAACTCCCAAGAAACTAGGTGATCCCGGTGTGCCCACTATACCTTGCTCCATTAAAGGTAACCACGTTAGAACTGCTTTATGCGACCTTGGAGCCGGTGTTAGTGTTATGCCTCTCTCTCTTTATCATAGACTTGAACTGGATAAGTTGACACCCACTGAAATCTCTCTACAAATGGCCGACAAATCAACTGCTTTCCCTATCGGCATTTGTGAGGATGTGCCTGTCGTGGTTGCTAATGTCACTATCTTGACAGACTTTGTTATCTTGGATATTCCCGAGGACGATGCCATGGCGATCATCCTCGGAAGACCCTTTTTAAACACTGCAGGGGCTGTTATAGATTGCAACAAAGGCAATGTCACTTTCCATGTCAACAGTAATGAGCATACGGTGCACTTCCCGAAGAAACAATATCGAGTACATTGCATCAATGCTATCGAGAAAATTTCATCGATTCGTATTGGGAGCTTTGAATGCCCTATACCTCCTGTGAAGATGAATATGATTTGCTTGTTGGGGAGATACACATCCCTATTGAGGTTACCTAGTGACTATTCAAAAATTCTCCGTTCTCTTTTGCGATTCAAAAAGGTTTGTCAAGGAGACTTGATCAACCTCATTGACGCATTTCTTTAGATGACCATGAAATGGATGAATCGAGAAGTCACAAACCTATGTTCCGAGCTTTCACCTTCGGTTGCTTAGAAGAAAAATAATAGATTTAGTTTAGTTTTCCCTGTTTTCTGTTTTAGCGTCCCATAGAAAAGTACCCCGAAAATAAAAGTTCTCCGAACGTCTTGAAAATCAAGTATGATTTTTTCTGGAATTTTTGAAAATTACTGAGACGAATAGCTAGTCTGGGGGATGCGCGAGTGGGCCACAAGCCTAGGAGGCCCGACCACCCCCCTGGCCGGGCCTGGCAGGCTTGTGGGGCCCACATGCACCCCCTCCACTCATTCTAGCCCTCATCCACTTCTCCTACCTCCAGAGAAAATCGTTTCGTAGCTCAAACCCGTGTTCTTGATCCTCTTGCTGGGATTTTCGATCTCCTTGCTCAAAGCACCATTGCCCGATCTGTTGTGGGGAAATTACACCTTGATAAGTGACTCCTCCATTGGTCCAATTGGTTTTTGCTCTAGTGCCTTATACTTCGCGTATTTTTGCTGCCTTGGCGACCATGTTCTTGAACTTTGTATGCTAATTTTAGCTGGTCCCAAGTAGTTTTGATGCGTAATATGGCCTCTAGGCACTTGTGGGAGTAGTTGCTACGAGTTTAGTTGAGCCTTGTTCACTTTTCCTTTGGGTCACCAAAAATTTCAGAAAAGGAAGATGTTGAGGAGAAACTATCATGGTGGTTCCCCAAGCAAGAGAGGTCCCCGTCTTGCGATTCAGGAGCCCGATCCTTACCAACCGAGGAACGCACCGGTACAACCATGTGAATGGCCTTCTGATGAATTCATGATTGAGGCAGGTTTCAAAGACGAGTTTGATACACTTGTTCACAACGTCGGACTTGAAGAATTCATCTCCGATAAATGTGAATAGTATGTTACGCTCACTGCCTCTTTTGTTCGTAGATTCAAATTTTCAGTTGGCCGTGATACATCTGTACTGTTTGATCATTATGACAAATCGTATACCATGGATTTAGAGGATTTCAATAGAATTTGCAAAATACCTATTTGGGGTAGTCTCAGTGATCCTCCTAAATCTTCGGTTAGAGATTTTTTCTCTAGTATAACTATTGGAGAAACTAGAGATATTACACAGGCTACCATGGGGAGCATTCATTTTCCTGCCCTGCGTTACTTTGCCCTCTTCATAGGCAGATGCATTAATGGCAAGATTGATCATTGTCATCTCTGCGCACCAGACCTTAGTATTCTTAAGAGCGCAGTAACGGGTGATAGAAGTTTCAACATGGGAGCTATAATAGCAAGGAGGCTGAATAACAATGCTAATGAAGGGGATTTCTTTGGTGGGATCTATGCCACTCGCATAGCAAATTTCCTTGGAGTACCCATCCGCGAAGGAGATCCCTCGCTCCATACAGCTTTGCTTGGCCGCGTCGCTTTGACACGCTACCAGTTCCTTGAGAGGGATGATGAATCCCTCCTATACCTTTTAATATTTAACCGGCAGTGTGTTTTCCATATTACCCTTCCTGCTCCTGCCTTCTTTGACTTTCAGGTAAAACGGAGATATTACATAACCAGAGAAGAGGTAGAGGAGTATGAGAGGGAGGCAAAGGCTGCTCGTCTCCGAGAGGCAGCTAATCACGCAGTGGGTGCAGCGCTCCTGTACAACCCCCATTATGATTTCGGATATCGCCCGGACCATCCATGGGAGTAGACCAACTTAGGCCAAAAGCCTAAGCTTGGGGGAGTACATGTTTCTCACCGACTTTACATTCTTGCTTATGCTTTCACTTTGTTCGTCGGTGTTCACACTTTGCCACTGTATCATCCATGCTAGTTTATTTCTTTTTCTCATTTTCTTTTCGTGTGTCTGTCTAGTTTGAGAAAACCCAAAAAGATTTTCTTGTTCTTCTTTTGCTTGTTGGGGGTTTTCCCGTGTAAATAGTTTTCTTTTTCTTTGGGTCAAGGTAGAAGACCATGGTTACAATGTTTAGTGGCTCTCGCATGCATATCTGCTTATCTCTCAAAGAGCCCTATTATTTTGTCTTCTCCTTTGTGTTTGCCTGCAGATTCCAGCGTAGTCGTGCAAGTGAAAGGCAATAATGACGATATATGATGAAGTGACTGAGCCTAGAAAAGCTGGTATGAACTCGATATATTTTGTTTTTGTAAATATGACTAGCTCATCGTTCCTGATTCAGCTTTGTTGTGAGAGAAACATGTTTGCAATGACAACTTAGAGATCATAGTTGCTGATGCCATGCTTAATTAGCTAGGAGCTTATAATGGTTTGTCTTGGATGCCCACATGAATGTTGAGATGACTATGATGTAGTATGATAGGATGGTATCCTCCTTTGAATGATTCAAGTGGCTTTACTTGGCACATGTTCACACTGGTAGTTGAAACAAAATCAACATAGCCTCTATGATATTCATGTTCATGGTGATTTATGTCCTACTCATGCTTGCACTCAATGTTGGTTAATCTCAATGCATTTTGATGACTGTTGTCGCTCTCTAGTTGGTCGCTTCCCAGTATTTTGCTAGCCTTCACTTGTACTAAGCGAGAATACTGGTTGTGCATCCACTTCCATAAACCAAAAGTTGTTCCATATGAGTCCACCATACCTACCTATATGTGGTATCTACCTGCCGTTCCAAGTAAATTTGCATGTGCCACTCTCTAAACCTTCAAGAAATAATCTATTTTGCATGCCCGAACCGCTCATGTGGTGACAGGGGGCTATCAGTATCTTCCATGCTAGGCGTGTTATCCTCGATATGTGTTTATTCACTATCATTCACGAGAAAGGGGACGGTAATTGGAATGCCCAGTTCCATGCTCAAATCGAAAAGATAATTGCAAACAAAACTCCCCTGGATTGATGTTGGTATGGACGGCACCCGAGTATTCGGCTAGTTGTGGAGTGTGATTGATTGGTTGTGGGGGAGTCAAAACTTTACTTTTCTGTTTGGGAACTGCCTATAGCATGTGTAGCGTGGAAGATGGTGAGAACTCTTAGTCATTGCATTGACAATGAAAGCAAGCCACCCAAAATTATTATCTCTGTTTTCAAAGCTTGAGCTCTGGCACCTCTGCAAATCAATGCTTCCCTCTACGAAGGGCCTGTCCATTTATTTTCCTATTGAGTCATCCTCCTCTTTTAAAAGCACCAATTTGAGAGCACCTCTGTCATTTTTATGCTTTGCTTTTAACTGTGTTGAGTATGACTGTGACTGGATCTTCTTTGCCATGAATTACAATGTTTAGTCATCCCTTGGTCTTTGAAGGTGCTCTGCATTTATGTTTTGCGGTCTCAGAAAGAGCTAGCGAGATACCATATGTTCGAACTCCTTCATGATTGTCTTGATTGAAGTGTTGACGTTTGAAACTTATTATTATTTGCTCGCTAGTTGATTATGCCATTGATATGAGTTTACCGTGAGACCTAGATGTCATTTGCTTATGTGGTTTGCTTGTGATCTTGCTGAAATTCTGGTTATGAGTTAGACATAGTTGCAACAACATGATCAAACAGAGTTCGTCAAAGTTTTTCTTTTGTCTCTTCCGTTTGTCAACTGAATTGCTTGAGGACAAGAAAGGCTTTAAGCTTGGGGGAGTTGATACGTCTCCGTGGTATCTACTTTTCCAAACTCTTTTGCCCTTGTTTTGGACTCTAATTTGCATGATTTGAATGGAACTAACCCGGACTGACGTTGTTTTCAGCAGAATTGCCATGGTGTTGTTTTTGCGCAGAAATAAAAGTTCTCAGAATGACCTGGAAATCTACAAGGAATTTTTGTGGAATATATAAAAAGTACTGGCGCAAGAATCAACTAGAGGGACGGAGCGAGGAGCTCACAAGCCCACCAGGCCCGATCCCCCCTGGTCGGGCCTAGCAGGCTAGTGAGCCTCTCGGAGCTCCGCCGCCCCCAATTCCAGCTCTATATAACCTCTTTCGTCCGGGAAAAAAATCAAGGAGAAGAGTTCATCACGTTTTACGATACGGAGGCGCCGCCACCTCCTATTCTTCCTCTTGAGGGCAGATCCGGAGTCCGTTTTGGGCTCCAGAGAGGGGAGATCGTTGCCATCGTCATCATCAACCTTCCTTCATCGCCAATTCCATGATGCTCTTCACCGTTCGTGAGTAATCTCATTTTAGGCTTGCTGGACGGTGATGGGTTGGATGAGATCTATCATGTAATCGAGTTAGTTTTGACGGGGATTGATCCCTAGTATCCACTATGTTATGAGATTGATGTTGCTACTACTTTGCCATGCTTAATGCTTGTCACTAGGGCCCGAGTGCCATGATTTCAGATCTGAACCTATTATGTTGTGGCCAATATATGTGTGTTTTAGATCCTATCTTGCAAGTTGTAGTCACCTACTATGTGTTATGACCCGGCAACCCCGGAGTGACCATAGCCGAAACCACTCCCAGAGATGACCGTAATATGAGGAGTTCATGTATTCACCAAGTGTTAATGCGCTGGTCCGGTTCTTTATTAAAAGGAGAACCTTAGTATCCCGTAGTTTCCCTTAGGACCCCGCTGCCACGGGAGGGATGGACAATAGATGTCATGCAAGTTCTTTTCCCTAAGCACGTATGACTACATACGGAATACATGCCTACATTAGATTGACGAACGGGAGCTAGTTACATATCTCTCCGTGTTATAGCTGTTACATGATTAATATCATCCGGCATAATCATCCATCACCGATCCAATGCCTATGAGTCTTTCCTACTGGTCCTTGCTACGTTACTTTGTCGCTACTGCTGTTACTTTGCTGCTACTGGTTACGGATACTATTGCTGCTATCACCCTACCTTGCTACTGATACTTTGCTGCAGACACTAAATCTTTCAGGTGTGGTTGAATTGACAACTCAACTCCTAATACTTGAGAATATTCTTACGCTTCCCCTTGAGTCGAATCAATAAATTTGGGTTGAATACTCTACCCTCGAAAATTGTTGCGATCCCCTATACTTGTGGGTTATCAAACCCCTATGCCTAGATTTCCCCAATGTCACCTCGGGAATCCGCGAGTGGATGCCACAACATATATCAAGTGAGTCACTTGAATACCCCAATGTCACTACGGGTATCCGCATGCAAGATATATATTATGTTCTCTCAAACCTGACTGTTCAATACAACATAACGAGATCTTAAAGTGAAAGGCTCAATTCATCACAACAATGGCATGGGACAAACACCATATGCTCCAACTATATTAACAAGGCCCGTGATATATCAAGATCATGACATCTCAAGAACATGAGAGAGAGAGAGAGAGATTAAACACATAGCTACTGGTACAAACTCTCAGCACCGAGGGTGATCTACTCTCTCCTTTTCATGGCCTCTGTCAGGATGATGAACATGACTACCGGAGACGATCTCCCCTCTCCAGCAGGGTATCAGAACGTCTCCAAATTGGTATTTCATGGCTATAGAGGCATGCAATGGCGAAACTTCTTGTCTAGGGTTATTTCTGGAGGTCTCTATATTTATAGGATTTTTGGGCATTGGAATCACGCCAATATGGGCCACGAGGTGCTCACTAGACATCAGCCCACGCCAAGGGGGCTCGTGCGGCCTGGTGTCTATTGGGCACCCCCTTTGGTGGTTCTTTGCTCTAGTATTTCTCTTTTATCCAAAAAAATCATTAAAAAGTTTTGTCCAATTCTGATAACTTTTATTTCTACACAAAAAACAACACCACGACAGTTCTTGTGAAAACTGCATCAGTCCGGGTTAGTTCTAAATAAATCGTACAAAGTGGAGTTAAAACATATAAAAATATTGTAAACATAGACAAACATGGCACAAATACTTCATAAATTATCGATATGTTGGAGACGTATCATGGCACATGCAATTTTACTTGGAATGGCAGTGAAATACCATATATAGGTTGGTATGGTGGACTCTCATGGAAGAAACTAGCTCAAGTATTTGGATGCACAAGTAGTATCTCTACTTAGTACTAAGTTTTGGGTAGCAAAAGGTCCTAAACAAGCGCCACATGTTGGAGTATCCATAACAATATAACTTCTATGCAAATATACCCAAACATAACCATTACATTGTCTTCCTTGTCCAACATCAACTACTTGATCAAGTTTGAAAATAATTAATTGGTATTCACAATCACAAAAGATGTCCAAGATAATATATTTTTATGTGAAAGTTCTCTTTCTTCTACTAATCATTCATAAATTGCTTGTATAACCAATATTGTGATTTTTAAACTTCAATAGATTTTACTTTCTGAACCAAATGTGAGACTACTAATAAGCATAAAGCACATTGATAATTTTAGATTTTTTATATTTCATTCAATCACAATTTACTCTTAGGATATAAGTGAAGCACGACTCTCAAAAGATATAAATGAAGAACAATGAGTAGCCAAACAATCAACTAGCTATGTGAGGACTCTCTCTCAATAAATATTTTCCCGATCTTATAGTTTTATTCAAACAACAAACAAAACAAAAATGCACTCCAAGAATATCACATTCATATGTACAAATTAAAACTTAGGCTCAACATAGACTAACCGATATTTATTGATGAAGAGAGGTGGGATACTTTTTGATTGTTCCATGCTATTATACTATCACTCTAGGATACTTTTGGGGTGTTTACTTACCAATTAATATTATTTATGAGCACTAACCTATTAACCCAGTGCCTAGTGCGAGTTTTTTTCCTGCATGTTTTTGGCTTTTCATGTTTACAATACCAAACAAAGTCCAATTGCCATGAAGCTTTAATTGATTTTTTCTGGACTAAAAGAAACTCGGAAGCTTCGGGGGGAGACCACATGCTTCACGAAGGGAGGCATGAGCCAACAGGGCGCGCCTAAGGGGTAAGCCGCGCCCTGTTGCCTCGTGCCCCCCTCGGTTGCCTCCTGGTGCCTGTCTCTGGCCTATAAATTCACATATATTCCAAAACCATTGAGAGAAACGTGAAACACATTTTCTGCCTCCTCAAGTCTTTGTTCCATTGTGTGGCCATCTGGAGCCCTTTTTGGTGCCTTGCCAGAGGGGGGATCGATCATGGAGGGACTCTACATCATCCTTGCTTCTCCCAGGGTCATGTGTGAGTAGTTCACCACAGACCTACGGGTCCATAGTTAGTACCTAGATCTCTCTCTC
This sequence comes from Hordeum vulgare subsp. vulgare, assembly GCF_904849725.1. NCBI lineage: Eukaryota > Viridiplantae > Streptophyta > Magnoliopsida > Poales > Poaceae > Hordeum > Hordeum vulgare. Next base: position 406,853,111 of record NC_058519.1, on the reverse strand, counting down.
TCTCTCTTGATCTTAAATACAATGATCATCGCATCTTAGCCTTGATCTATCTGATGTATTATTTTGTGCAGTGCATTTGTTGTGATCCAATGAATTGTGGGTTTTTGATAAAATTATTCATGAAAAATATTTGAGTCTTTTCTGAATTGTATTATGATTCTTATGTGCATGATCATCATAGCTTTGGAAATCTCTCCGATCTTTTGATTTCCTTTCGACAAGTAGATTGATCTTTCTTCAGTGAGAGGGATGTGTTCTACTGGGTTCAATCTGATGGTTTCTATATTCTAGTGACACAAAGGGACAAGTTAGGTCTTTGTATTGTTGCCACTAAGGATAAAGCGATGGGGTTAGTTCAGATCAATTGAATTCTCTTTGTCTACATCATGTCATTATTCTCCAAGCATTTCTCTGTATTACCTAATACTCTAGATGCATGTTGGATAGCGATCGATGGGTGCAGTAATAGTAATAGGTACAGTAAGGAACCGACCTATTTGCTTATGGATGTGATTCCTATATACACATGATCATTGTGTGAATATCACATAACAATGCGCTTTTCTATCAATTTCCCAACAATAATTTGTTTACCCAGCGAATGCTTACTTTCATGAGAGATGCCACTAGGGAAAACTATGGCCCCCGGGTCTATTCACTTATAAGTTTACAAACACTACAATACCTCCTTGTTCTTATTTAATTTTGCAGTTTAAAATTATCTACTACCAACCACACTACTTACAAGCTTGCAAATAATGAGTCCAAGGGGATTGACGACCCTCTTACCCGCGTTGGGTGCAAGTGTTTGCTCTTTTGTGTGTAGTCGCTGAAGATGGGGGTTGGTTGTTACTCCTATTGGTTCGATAAACCTTAGTTCTCTACTGAGGAAATATATATTGTGCTGCTTCACCCCTTCCTCTTCAAGGAAAACCAAATGCAGTTCACAAGTATGAGGAAGGATTTCTGGCGCCGTTGCCGGGGAGTATCATCAACCTAGTATCAAGTAGCTTCACACAAATTATCATTCACTTCTTCTTCTTTTTATTTGCTGTTATATTTTGTTTGCTTCATAAAAATAAAAAATACAAAAATATTTATCTTTTCTAGTTACTAGTTTACTCGTTTGCTTGTCGTTATGGCTAGTTCTTCTCTTGTTCCCTTTACTCCCGATAATGAGGTACTTAAGCAAAGGGGAGGAGAAAGTTTAAAAGCTGCATGGTATAGGATTTGCATTGCTCAGTACAAATCAATTCATAGGCAATCCCCCGACATCTTGCTATGTAATTTCTATGTTGGTATTACCACTTGGTATAGATTTGTACTTGATACGATTACTGGTGTTAATTTCTTAATGAGTCACACTTTGAATGCTTTGAAGGCCATGGAAAATCTAGTTGGGTCACCACCTATTATCATTAATGAAACTATTTTAACCATGGAACATGTTATTAAAAGTCTTGATGCTACTGATAAAAATGACTACAAATGAACAAATTGAGGAGTTAGATAAAAAGCTTCACAATCATATCACTCAATTTGGGTCACGAGTAGGAATGACTTTGAAAACTTTAAAGGAGAATGATATAATTATTGATGAGAGGTTAGGCCAAAGCATGAATAGGACTGATAAAATGTAGGAAGTCAATCATAAAGTAGGTTCCACTTTCACACCCTCAAAACTAATGCTAGTACCTCTCGAAATAAAATTCCCAAGTTCATATATGTTCCTAAAAGCATTAGTACCCCTCCTACCAAAAAACCGAAGATCTTAAAATGATTAATGTGCATGCCAACTTTATAAACTTGATAAAGGGTACTATTTTCAAGCCTCATATTGTTACTATTATTCATGGTTGTGTTATTGAGGACCTTTATGTCAAAGATGACAACACTTAATCATATGCATTATGCCTAGCTAGGGGCGTAAAACAATAGCGCTAGTTGGGAGGCACCCAATAGTAATCTTTATATTTTCATTTTTACTTTATATCTGTGTGTGATAACATGATTGTTGCCTCTTTAATGATTTTTTTTGTTTGTTTAAATTAGTGTTTGTGCCAACTAAATCCTTTGGGATAATTTGAATAATAGTAGAATTGATGCGGTGCAAAAACGGAATCTTTAGCACCGAGTGCAGAATTTCTCTGATTTTACTAGAATGTCTTTTTGATCTGAATTTTTTACACAGTATTTATATACAAATTACCCAGGTTTTCATAATGTTTCAGAAGTTTTGGAGTTACATAATTATGGTACTTCACTATATCTTTACAGACTGTTCTGTTTTAGACAAATTGTGTTCTTGCTTGCATAGTACGCTTGTTTTGATGATGCTCTGTATTATATCGGGGGGTATAAGTCATGGAGAAGTTATAATACAATACCTTACGGAATAATAAAATATTAATCAATTTATAATAGTACCTAAACTATTTGATATGTTTATTATACTAACGAATCTCACAAAGTTTCCATTGAATTTTGTGTGCTGAAGTTTTCAAGTTTTGGGTGTTATCGCAATGGACAAAGGAATAAGGAGCGGCAAGAGACTAAGCTTGGGGTTGCCCAAGACACCCAAGGTAATATTCTAGTAATACTCAAGCGTCTAAGCTTGGGGATGCTTCGGAAGGCATCCCCTCTTTCGTCTCAATCCATTGGTATGTCACTTGGATCTATATTTTTATTCATCACATGATATGAGTTTTGCTTGGACCGTCGTTTGCTTTAATTTGTTTTTTATTTTTAGTTCCCCACAATCATTGTTATCCGAATACACCCATTTTAGAGATACACAAGATCACCATGATGTATTAGAATACTCTTTGTGCTTCACTTATATCTTTTGAGCTTAGAAGTTGCTCTAGTACTTGATGTGTACGTTTTAGAGCACGGTGGCGTATAGATTTTATAGAAATATTTGCACTCTTTTTCTTCACTTATATTTGTTTGAGAGTTAATAAATAGCAACGATAATTTGCATGGTCTATAATACTAGTTCAAAATAATAAGTATTCAATAAGTACATAATCAAAACCACGTGTAGCACATAAAAGAGGAATAATGGTTAACGATATTAATGCGGTAATGTAAAAGAGCACAAGTGCATGATCACTGGTTGATAAGAGTGTCATGAATTAGAGGTTGTTAACTTTCTATTCATCCATATATTTTTATTGCATGGTGCTTATGTGTGAGCATACGCATTCCTCGTTCAAATCCTAGCATTGTTTAAGTCGGGGGGTGGTTAACTCCTACCACCCTCCTCCCTAGGGGCATGCGAGTAGTGCTTTGCTTTGAGAGAGCTAATTTTTTAGCAATAAGTATGTGAGTTCTTTATGCCTAATGCGTATCGATGAATATACGCATTGTCACCTCCACCTATTTTCTAGCCTCTTCGGTACCGTGCGTTGCCCATTCTCACCTCAAGAATCGGTGCAACTTTCGTCGGTGCATCGAAACCCCGTGACATGATACACTCTATTGCACATAAGCCTCATTATATCTTCCACAAAACAACCACCATACCTACCCATCATGGTATCTTTTATAGCCATTCCGAGATATATTTCCATGCAACTTACACCGTCACATCATATTACTTATACTTTCATTATCACATTGCTTTGCATGATCATATAAGATGACATGGTATTTGTGGCAAAGCCATTGTTCATCATTTTTATACATGTTATGCTTGATCATTGCACATCCTAGTACACTTCCAGAGGCATTCATATAGAGTCATATCACAGTTTTCATGTTGAGTTATAAGTAAATAAAAGTGTGATGATCATCATTATTAGGGAACTGTGTGAGTGAGGAAAGGATGATGGAGATAATGATTCCCCCACAAGTCGGGAAGAGACTCCGGACGAAAAAGTAAAAAAAAGAGAAAAAAGGAAAAGGAAAGAAAAAGGAGGAAAAAAATAAAAAGAAAAAATAAAAGATAAAATGAAAGAAAAATAAATAAATGAGAGAAAAGAGAGAAGGGACAGTGCTACTACCTCTTATTCCACAACTCTGCCTCAAAGTGGCACCATGTTCTTTATATAGAGAGTCTCTTGTTTTGTCACTTCCATATGCTAGTGGATTTTTTCATTATAGAACTTGGCTTAAATATTCCGTTGACGGGCTTCCTCAAATGCCCGTGGTCTTCATGAGGAAGCAAGTTAGATGCACATCCACTTAGCTTCAGTTGAGCTTTCATACACTTAAAGGTCTAGTGCATCCGTTGCTGGCAATCCCTACTCCTCGCATTGATATCTATTGATGGGCATTTCCATAGACTATTGATACACCTAGTTGATGCAACAATTTCTTCTCCACTTTCACCCCTTTGAAACCTACCACATATTCTATTCCACCTTTATGTTATATCCATGGTTCACACTCATATATTGCACAAGTAATAAAAAGCTGAAGCGCGTTAAAAAGTATGATGCAATTGCCCGACATGACACCGTGGTTCTTAACATTTGTATTTATGTGGTGATGATGGAGCCATGCTACATTTATATGATAAAATTAATAGGGGTGAACATTCTTTAAGGATCGTATGCCTTGAAACTTGATGATTATGTTGCTTATGTTTATAAGCATTGTTATGTTGATGTTTATTGATTCATCATTTCTCAATAATCAAAATTGCAATATATTACATGTTGGGTAGCATGTCACATCAAAAAATTTGTTTTTATCATTTACCTACTCAAGGACGGGCAGAAATTAAGCTTGGGGATGCTGATACGTCTCCAACGTATCTACAATTTTTGAAATTAATATTATTTAAGAGCACTAACCTATTAACCTAGTGCGGAGTGCAAGTTGTTGTTTTCTTTATGTTTTTGGCTTTTCAGGTTTCCACGACGAAACAAAGTCCAATTGTCACGAGAATTTAATATAATTTTTTTTCTGGACCAAAATAAGACCTGAAAGCTTCGGGAGGATACCATAGGCCTCATGAGGGAGGCATGAGCCAACAGCGTGCGCCTTGGGGGCGGGGGGTTAGAACGGGCCCTGTTGCCTCGTGCCCCCCTCGGTTGCCTCCTCGTGCTCCTCTTTGGCCTATAAATTCAAATATATTGGAAAAACCCTCGATAGCTACCCGGAACACTTCTTCCGCCGCCTCAAGTCTGTGTTTCATCGTAAGGCCATGTGAAGCACTTTTCCGGTGCCCTCTCGAAGGGGGTATCGATCATGGAGGGCCTCTACATGATCCTTGCTGCTCCCAGGGTGATGTGTGAGTAGTTCACCACAGACCTACAGGTCCGTAGTTAGTACCTATATGGCTCTCTCTCTCTTGATCTTCAATACAATGATCATCGCATCTTTGCTTTGATCTATCCGATGTAATTATTTTGTACGATGCGCTTGGTGGGATCCGATGAATTCTGGGTTTATGTTCAGACTATTCATGAAATATATTTGAGTCTTTTCTAAATTTAATTATGATTCTTATGTGCATGATCATCATATCTTCGTAAATCTCTCTCATCTATTGATATGCTTTGGACAAGTAGGTTGATCTTTCTTTAGTGTTGTGCATTGTAGTGGGTACAATTTGACGGGTTTCTATATCCCAATGACAGAAACAAACAAGATACGTCTTTGTATTGTTTCCGCTAAGGATAAAACGATGGGATTAGTTCATATTAATTCAACTATTTTTGTCTACATCATGTCATTGTTCTCCAAGCATTACTCTGTTTTACCTAATAGTCTAGATGCATGTTGGATAGCGGTCGATGGGTGGAGTAATAGTAATAGGTGCAGGCAGGAGTGGGCCTATTTGCTTATGGAGACGATGCCTATATACGCATGATTATTGTCTTGAATATCACATAACTATGCACTTTCTATCAATTGCCCAACAGTAATTTGTTTACCCATCGTATGCTTTCTTTCATGAGAGATGCCACCACAGAAAGCTATGGCACCTAGGTCAATTCACTTATGAGTGTACAAACACTAGAATACCTCGTTGTTCTTATTTACTTTTTATTTAATTTTTAAATTTACAACTAAATACTGCCAACCACACTACTTACAAGCTTGCAAATAACGAGTCCAAGGGGATTGACAACCCTCTTGTCCGTGTTGGGTGCAATGTTCGCTCTTTTGTGTGTAGCCACCGAAGACGGGGGTTGGTTGCTACTCCTATTGGTTCTATAAACCTTAGCTCTCTACTGAGGGAAATTCTTACCTATATTGTGCTGCATCACCCGCTCCTCTTCACGGAAAATCCAACGCAGATCACAAGTATCAATGTGTAGCAATCGCAAGCTTAGATGCTTGAGACTTCTTGTAATATTGACTTGGGGAGCCCACCTCCTTACAAATTCCTTTGTGCAAATTTTTCATTTCTTGATAGGCTTGATATTCCCATGGCACACTTTGATTTATATGCTGAACATTATGAGATACCATTTACTATGTTCTGTTAGATATGTCTGATTCCCACTCATGGGGAATTAAGAGAGCCGAGATCAGAGGATTTCGAGGACTTCCTCCTTAATTTAATGGTGGGAGAACATAGAGATGTGTCAAAAGTGAGATCTACTAGTTTGCATTTTCCTGATGTGCACTACTTTGCTTTATTCATAGGAAAAAACCTGACTTATAGGGAGGAAGGTGACACGCTCAGTGCTCCTGACTTCGCCATTTTACGCGATGCACTTTTCAACGATAACACTTATGGCTTAGGAGTTATTATCACACGCCGCCTTCACACTAACATGACTAGGGGTAAACTGGTGAAGTTCATGGTGGTATTTATGCTACTCGCTTGGCGAGGAATTTTCATGTTAATATATGCCACATTGTTACTTGTTGCGTAAGGTTTATCTTGATCACCACGCTATGATAGATCACCACTTTATTGATGAACCTGATCCACCTCACCACATTTCATATAACTTGGTATACAATGAGAAAACTTGTGATGCCATTCTATTACCTCCTCCTTGTTTGTTTGACTTTTATGCCGCACATATATGTTATCATGCTAGTGGTTATCACCGCCTATCGAAATGAGCTGGCCACAACGGAGAACGAGGTACAGGCTTGGGATGCTCATGTGCCTTCCCCTAACCACTTTCATGCTAGACCCAATGGCTAGTACAGATGGTGACCATCAAGCTAGGCCAAAAGCCTAAGCTTTGGGGAGTATGTATTTCTCACCGACATTACATTCATGTTCACACATTTCATTCCAAGTGTTGATGTTCATCCTTTTTCATTGTATATTCATGTTTAGTTTTATTGCCACTTTTCTTTTGTGTGTTTGAAAAGTTTCAGGAAATCCAAAAATATTTACTTATTTTTTACTCTTCTTTCTTGCTTTTCTAGTTCATAGTATTAAAAAGAAAATCCAAAAATATTTCTCTTGGTTGTTGGCAGCTTTCCCATGTAAATAGTTTTTCCCGTTCTTGTTTTTCTTTTGCTCTTTTCCCTTTGTTTAGAAAAAATAAGAACTCCAAAAATATTTTGATGTGTTCCTCTAGAATTCTTTTATTTCCTTTGATTATTTGTAAGGAGAAGACCATGATGAAAATGTTGAGTGGCTCTCATATGCATTATTGCTGATCTAACAAAGAGCCAATATTACCTTGTCTTCTCCTTTGAATAAATAGTTTTGCAGATTTCAGCTTAGTCCACAACACACTTGCACTATTATTATTTTCACATCATTCGGCCGTGTAAATGAAAGACAATAATGACGATGATTTGATAAAGTGATTGCGGTGAAGGAAGATGGTATGAACACTTTTTGATTTTTGTTTTTGTAAATATGTTTTGCTCGTTCAATCTTGATTAGTACATTATGAGTAAACATGTTTGTGATGAAAATTAGATATTACGGTTACTCATGTCATGCTTAAATAGCTAGGAGTGATAATGATTTATCTTGTGTGTCAACATGCATTATAATGGTTGTGATGTAGTACGATAGTAGGATATCCTCCTTTCAATAGTTCAAGCATCTTGGCTTGGCCCATGTGCAAGCATGTAATTGAATCAAAACCAACGAACCTTCAAGCGGGAATAGTGCTTGTGCATCCAAATCCTTAAACCCAAGTTATTCCAAATGAGTCCACCATACCTACCTATACACGGTATTACCCTATTGTTCCAAGTAAATTTGCACGTGCCACCTATAACATTCAAATAAACATACATTTTGTGTGCTTGGATCGCTCATGGAGCGATGGAGGTGGGGGGAGGGGTTCCGTATCTTCCATGCTAAGTGGGTTATTCTCAAGATGGGTGTTTATTTGCGTGTCATTGCACAAGAGAGGCTGGTAAAAAAGATTCCCAGTCACGCAAAATCAAAAATAAGTTAAACCAAATCCCTTGGAAAGTTGATTGTTGCAGGGAACCCGTGGATTTGGTCAGCCATGGATTGTGTATGTATGGTGGATGGGAGAAAACTTTACATTTCCGCTTGGGAACCTCCAATAATGTATTTAGTATGGAAGATTGTGGGGTCACTAGAAGGGATGTCTAGAGGGGGTGAATAGGCTACTTGCAAAAATTAAAACCTAGCCTTTTATTGATTGTTATCAAATTTTAGCATTTAGAACAAGTCATACACACCCTACACATGCAAGTCTACATATATTGAAGCGGAAAGTAAAAACATGGATATGCAAAGTAAGGAGTAGAGTTTAGGAAGATCAAACGCAAAGCTAGACACGACGATTTCTGGCGTGGTTCCGATATGTGGTGCTATCGTACATCCACGTTAGTGGAGACTTCAAACCATAGAGGGCAACGGTCGCACGAGTCCACAAAGGGCTCAACCCACGGAGGGTCCACGAAGAAGCAACCTTGTCTATTCCACCATGGCTCACGTCCATGAAGGAATAGCCTCACTCGGGGTAGATCTTCATGAAGTAGGTGATCTCCTTGCCTGTACTAACTTCTTGGTTCAACTCCACAACACGAAGTAGGAGGCTCCCAAACGACACCTAACCAATCTAGGAGGCACCACTCTCCAAAGGTAATATATGTGATAGTACGATGAACTCCTTGCTCTTGTGCTTCAAAAGATAGTCTCTTGAACACTCAATCACTCTCTCATAGATTTGACATGGGTAGAAGAGATTGATTGGGTGGAAAGCAACATGGGGAGGCTAGGCATCAAGTTTCAAATGGATGGATTGGAATATCTTGATCTCAACACATGAGTAGGTGGCTCTCTCTTAGAAATATGGATATGGCAAGTGTATGTATGTTCTACGTGCTTTCTCTACATATAAAAGGTGGTGGATGGGTATATATAGGCATCCCCAAAAATACAACAGTTAAAACATTATTGCCCAACTTGGTGAAATCGAAGAGAATCTCGATGGCACTGATTTGCACAAAATGTGGCAACTTTCATATTCTCGGTGATACTGATATAGAAATATCGATGGCACCGATATGGTGACTTAGCGCACTTTCCAAATCTTATTGAGACCTATTTCAAAACTCAGAAAATCTGACTCTTGAAATCTACATACCATCAACTTGGTCATTGATCTTGGTGGCACCAAAGTGGAAGTTGGTGGTACCGAGATTCTAGGGTTTGGAAAAGGTTCAGTCTATGAAAAATTGGTACGGCTGAGTGGAAAATGTTGGTGGCACCGATTTTGATGTTTAGGCTTTGGACAGAGAACTTTGTGGGAGAATGGCTCAGTAATTTTGATGGCTATCTCTAAGCACCTGAGCAACCAATTCATCATAGATACCTCACCCCCTTTTAATAATATTGGCTTTCCTATGTACTAAAATGTTATTTCTCACAAATATAAAATGTAGAGTCTTGTAGATTGAAGCTTGTCCAATCCTATTCCTTTCCTTGGGGTTTATCCACACAATCCTTAGCCAGTGCTCTCTGTGGACTATACCTGAAATATACTAGGTAAAAGTGTTAGTCCAAGAGACAATGTATGTTGTCATGAATTATCAAAACCACTAAGGGAGAATATGTGATTTCAATATCCCCCTTTTTGGTAATTGATGAAAACATGCAATAAAAGCTTCAAATAAAGATAAGCAGTGGAATATGACAACTTTGATAGATACATGACTAATACAAGCTCCCCCTAAATGTGGGCAAACCCTTTTTAAAGGATGTTTGCTTTGGACTACATGGGAACACACATGGTAGAAGGGACAAGACAAGTCATGTGAATCTTGGCTATATGCTTCAAACAAATGTGAATGAAAGATTTCCATGTTCAGGACTAACTCTTACAAACAATATGTGCAAGATACAAGAGATCATCCTAAACAAGGATATGATGCATATACTTACCTTGAGGTTCTTGAGCATCTTAGCAGTAGGAGTTCACTTGGGAAAAGAAATGTTAGATAACACAAGAGTATTCTACTGTAAAGATCCAAAGAGCTTCAAAAGTACCAAGACATGGAAGACATATTGAAAATAGGATTTGATGATAGATACGTTTCAAAGAATATTTTGAACTTACTCCCCTAAGTATGAATATGTAGGATTTCTTCCCCCTTGAATCATAGCATGTATATATTGGGAGTATGTAGGGTGATACTAGTTCAATCCAAAGTAGGAAATAAAACTCAAATAAAACTTTATATATCTCTCCCCCTTAATGGTATCTCTCCCGGGGTGTCTACCATGTAGACGTCGTACGTGGATGTGGCGGTCCATCTTGTGTTATAGGTGGACCAGATGATCCGTTAGCCGTGTCTATATCCTCAGCTTCCTCTGAGGAGAAGTCTAAGAGATCGGTTAGATCCTCAATAGTGGCGATGAAGTGGGTCATGTGTGTGTGGGGGGGGGGGGGGGGTAAAGTTCCTCACACCTAGACTCAGAGTTGGAAGGATTATGGATCGAGATTGAGATATCCAAACTATTCATGACTTGGGTTCAGAACAACATCTCATTTGACAACAGGAAAATCGCCGAACTACTCCTCAAAGTTGTGGCATAGTTGACCTCTAGTGCGTCACCATAAGCAGTGTGTTCGAGCGAGGTTTCTCGTGGACCTTCGAACACAATGGTTGAATCCAGGCTTAGGGCTGGATTAGAAATAAGCACCATCCTGGGCTCGATGCTGGGGAGAGGATCCGAAGTTAAGGCTTCGGAGTTTTCGAGCTCTTTGGCCAAAGCCAAGACCTTACAATGAAGCAAATTGCCTTGGGAGTTGATGACGTACTCTAAGTTACCAAACTTGAGTCCGTGGCCCGGGGCGAACCCGTTGATCTAGTGATGGGTCGCTTTGATGAGCGGGGTGGTACTACCGAAAGCAGGGGATTGGTTGAAGATGAAGATATCTCCGACCTTGATGTTTTCGTTGGTAACCAAGCGATCCATCGACCCTTCTGACGATCCTGAAGTGGAGTTCTCCTTGGAAGCACCAATGTTTGTGTCAAAACCGGTTTATCTCGAGTATGGGTGACGAACTATTGATCTTGGATCCATGGATAACAAGGGATGAATGATATGATGTTTACCTAGGCTCGGGCCCTCTTGAAGGAGGTAAAACCCTACGTCCGGCTCTTGTTGTATTAATGAAACAGTATGGAGTACAGAGTTGATATACCTCGAGATCGACTATTGTTTTCTAAAACCCTAATCGTAATGAGCTTAATGTGTGCTATGAACTATGGACCCCTGGTTTATATAGATACCAGGGGTGCTGGGGTTACACAAAGTCAGTTACAACGAAAAAGGAATATGCCGATTACTACTTCGCCTTGGGTTGTACACCAAGTCTTCAGAAGAGTCCATCTTGATTCCAACACCTCCAATGATGATCTAACAAGCCTAGGAGTCTGGCCCATGAAAACAGTTAAGCGACCCAAGGACCCCTTAATCTCGGACTCCCTCACTTGTCTAGATTACACATACCAACATGTCCTAACCTTCTATGCCATAACCAAGCTTTAGAATTTGCAATAAGACATGTACAATGTTTGGATCTTTTAGTGAAATCGACAATGTATAGATCACCTCTATGAAAATAAGTAAAGACCATGTTATGATTGTCTCCACGAACACTTAGAAATCAACTTTCGTAAATAGCACATTGAAACCAGAGTCTGCTAGTCTAGATACGTAAAGAATATTGTAGCCAAGGGATTCAACAAGCATGACATTTTGAATGGAACTATCATGAAATATGTACACCTTACCAAGACTAAGTACCTTACCCTTGGGGTTGTTCTGAAAAGTCACATACCTTCGTGGTCCATGGTTTGGTGTGATCTCAGGAAACATTTCTTTATCTCCGGTCATGTGATAGGTGCATCAATTGTCAAGTATCCACTCTTTTCCTCCGACCATGTAGTCTCTAAGGTTTGCCATAATACTTCGGGTCCTCATGGTCTTCTCATACTCGATGTCAAACTCTTCGCCTTCATCACTGTAGCCATTCTCCACATTGTCATCATCGAATGGTGTTTCCTCGTCATAATAATCAAGAGATTAGTTAGAATTTTGACCATCAAAATGCTCAAATTTATGCATGTGAATGGCTTCAACAATGATGTTATTAATGGTAATGACATTTCCTTTAGAATTCATTAGGTCACGAAGCTCAAAATTAGGATCATTGGGCTTCAACTTGTCAAAGGCAATGCATTTGTAGAAAATGATATCAAGATTTTTCAAGGAATGGTTAGGATATCTTTTCGCCAAATCTTTCCACAAAGTATAAGCACACTCCAAATTCTTCATCTGATTAAGCACATTTCTTGGTAGTCCTCCAATGATAAGATTAACAGTTTTAAGGTTACCAAGCATATCAACTTCATCATGATGAGAAGGATGCAAGGGATCAATGGGAGGCACTGCTACTGCAACAAAAGACCTTCCAACGGCGCCAGAAATAGGAGTGTTGCTTGATACTCCTCAGCAACGGAACTAGGAATCCTTCTGCTACGTCTACGTCTCAAGGGACTTCCTAGGCAAATATGCAAAGGATCTCCCCCGTGGCCTTGGAGCCTTGCGTTGGTGTTCCCTCGAAGCGGAAAGGGTGATGTAACGTAGCGGTGGTAAGTATTTCCCTCAGTTTGAGAACCAAGGTATCGATCCAGTGGAGGAGTACCACAAGAGCCTGCACAAACACAAAAAGCTTGCTCCCAACGCTATGAAGGGGTTGTCAATCCCTTATAGATTGTTTGCCAAGTGAGAACTGAAAGCAACAAAGTAACAAAGCAAAGTAACAGCGGAGGTGTAAACGATGGATGTGAATAGACCCGGGGGCCGTAGTGTTTACTAGTGGCTTCTCTCATGAAAGCAAGTAGATGGTGGGTGAACAAATTACTGTTGAGCAATTGATAGAACCGCGCAAAGTCGTGACGATATCTATGGCAATGATTATATCTATATGCATCACGTCCAAAACAAGTAGACCGATACTTTCTGATCTACTACTATTACTCCACACGTCGACCGCTATCCAGCATGCATCTAGTGTATTAATTCCAAAAGAACAGAGTAACGCCTTAAGCAAGATGACATGATGTAGACGGACAATCTCATATCAACGACAGAGCCCACCTTGTTACCCTTGATGGCGACTACTTAATGTGTGCCTTGCTGCCCCTATTGTCACTGGGAAAGGTCACCACATGGTAGAACCCAAAACCAAGCACTTCTCCCATTGCAAGAATCTTAGATCTAGTTGGCCAAACAAAACCCAAGACTCGGAGAGACTTACAATGATATCAAATCATGCATATAAGAAATCAGCAAAGACTCAAATATATATCATAGATAATCTGATCAGAAATCCACAATTCATCGGATCTCGACAAACACACCGCCAAAGAAGATTACATCGGATAGATCTCCATGAAGATCATGGAGAACTTTGTATTGAAGATCCAAGAGAGAGAAGAAGACATCTAGCTACTAACTACGGACCCGTAGGTCTGAAGTGAACTACTCATGAGTCATTGGAGGGGCGATGATGATGAAGAAGAAGCCCTCCAACTCCAAAGTCCCCTCCGGCAGGGCGCCGGGAAGGTCCTCCAGAAGAGATCTCGCGGAAACGGAAGCTTGCGGCGGCGAAAAAGTATTTTCGTGGCTCCCCTAATTTTTTGCTGAATTTTTGGGAATATATAGGCCAAGGATCTAGGTCAGGGGGCGGCCAAGGAGGCCACAAGCCCTGGTGGCGGAGTGGGAGCTTGTAGGCTCCCTGGAGCCCACCTGGCTTGGCCCAGAGCCCCGTGATCTTCTTCCGTTCAAAAAAAAAATCATTTCGGGGTTTTTATTCCGTTTGGACTTCTTTCCGAAATCAGATCTGGAAAGAGTCAAAAACACAGAAAAAACAGGAACTCGCACTTGGCACTGAATTAATAAGTTAGTCCCAAAAAATGTATAAAAGGTACATAAAACATCCAAAGATGACAAGATAACATCGTGAAACCATAAAAAATTATAGATACGTTTGAGACGTATCAAGCATCCCCAAGCTTAACTCCTGCTCGTCCTCGAGTGGGGAAGTGATAAAGAATTAATTTTTGATGCTTTCATGCTACCTAGCATAGATGTCCTTTGTAACTCCTTTTATGTGACGTGAATGTTCAGATCCATTAGATTCAAAACAATAGTTTTCTATTGACGTGGAAACAATAATAATTCAAGCAAACTAGCAAGGTAATCATGAACTTTCAAAATAACAAGGCCAAAAGAAAGTTATCCCTACAAAAGCATATAGTCTGGCTATGCTCTATCATCATTGCACAACGAATTTAAATCTTGCACAACCCCGGTATTGGCCAAGTAATTGTTTCACACCTTTACTTTCTCAAACCTTTTCAACTCTCACGCAGTACATGAGCGTGAGCCATGGTTATAGCACTATAAATGGTGTGGAGTGTGGTGGAGGTTGCAAGACAAAAAAGGAGAAGATACTCACATTAACTAGGCATAACAATGAGCTGTGGAGATGCTCATCAATAGATATCAATGTGAATGAGTAGGGATTGCCATACAAATGATGCACTAGAGCTACGAGTATGTGAAAGCTCTTAAAGAAAACTAGTGGGTGTGCATCCAACTTGCTTGCTCACGAAGACCTAAGGCAATTTTGAGGAAGCCTATCATTGGAATATACAAGCCAAGTTATATAATGAAAATTTCCCACTAGCTAAATGGTGGTGACAAAATGAGAGACTCTCAATCATGAAGATCACGGTGCTTAATATGCACAAGTGTGGAAAAAGTGGTAGCATTGTCCCTTCTCTCTTTTTCTCTCATTTTTTTATTTGGTGGGCTCTTTGGCCTCTTATTATTATTATTTTGGTGGGCTTCTTTGGCCTCTTTTATTTCCTCACATGGGACAATGCTCCATTAATAATGATAATCACAATTTCAACTCAAAACTTAGAGCAACTATGACTCTATATGGAATGCCTTCGGTAGTGTACCGTGGCAAAGATCTAGCATGGCGTAGACATCAATGGAAACATCATGCTAGCTATCTTACGATCATGCAATGGCAATGTAGACATGGTGGCACATGTCATGGTGGTAGTTGCATGGCAATATATCTTGGAATGACTTTGAAAAAGCCATAGTAGGTAGGTATGGTGGCTGTTTTGAGGGAGGCCAATGGTGGGTTTTGTGCACCGGCGAAAGTTGCACGACACTAGGAAGATAGTCATGGTGGAACGTGAAAGTGCATCTAAACCATGGACTCAACATTAGTCATGAAGAACTCATATACATGCTGCAAAAGTTTTATTAGTAATCGAAACAAAGCATTCAACGCATACTCCTAGGGAAGGGTTGGTAGGTATAAACCATCGCGCGATCCCGACCGCCACGCAAAGGATGACAATCAATATACTAATCATGCTCAGATTTCATCACATAGCGGTTCACCATACGTGCATGCTACGGGAATCACTAACTTCAACACAAGTATTTCTAGATCCACAACACCTTACTAGCATGAGTTCAATATTACCATAATCACAACTCAAAACTAATTGAGATGAATCAAACTTCTCTAACTATTCAATGCACATGAAGGTGGAAGTTTTCGTATCCCTTTGGATAACTACCTCTTTTGAGACTACTTTCAAAGCATAGATCAACTACCAAGCCATGCACCGCTGTGCTCTAAAAGATATAAGTGAAGCACAAAGGGCAAAAGTATCTAGCTGAGAAGATATAAGTGAAGCACATGTGAGCTGAATTGTCTACCAAAAGATATAAGTGAAGCTCTAGAAAATCACGGTGAGTGAATGTCTCTCTCTATAGGTGTGCAACAAGGATGATTGTGACACAACAAAAATAAAATACTCCTACGATACAAGACGCTCCAAGCAAAAACACATAACATGTGGTGAATAAAAATATAGCCCAAGTAACGTTGCCGATGGATTGAAGACGAGAGAGGGGATGCCTTCCCGGGGCATCCCCAAGCTTAGGCTTTTATGGAATCCTTGAATCTCTTGGGGTGCCTTGGGCATCCCCAAGCTTGATCTCTTGCCACTCTTTATCTCTTTGTCCATAAGAACTTCACCCAAAACTTGAAAACTTCACAACACGAAACTTAAACAGAAACTTGTGATAACATTAGTATGAGAAAGCAAACCACCACTTCCTTAGGTACTGTAGCAAACTTAAATTCTACTTATGCTGATGTTGGGTTACTGTATTTTCAATCTTCCATGGCTAATACCCCCCGATACTATCCATAGTTTCATCAAAATAAGCAACCAACACAACAAAAACAGAATCTGTTAACAGCTGACCAGTCTGTAGCAATCTGTATATTTTGTATACCTCTGTTACTCCAAAAATTCTGAAATATTACGACAGTCTCACGAATTTGCGTAGAAATCAGTATAAAAAAGAATCAACTCAAAATATCTTACAAAAAAAATTCTTTTCATGAGCAGAAAGTTTCTGTCTTTTCCAGCATGACCAAACAATCATCCCCAAGACTAATCATAACGGTTTTGCTTGGCACAAACGCAAAAAGAAACACAAAAAACACAATCATAACAGAATTATGAAAGTGTGGAAAACAAAAAACAGAAAGAAAAAGGATAGATTCGTTGGGTTGCTTCCCAACAAGCGCTTTTGTTTAACGCCCTTAGCTAGGCGAAAGGTGATGAAATCACGTATAGTCATCTTTGGTGCTCAAACCATTGGTAGTGTGATCATTTATCATCTTAAGATTTTCATCTTTATTGGATGACTCACCATTAGCTTTAGGAACAAAAACAGGCTTGACGGTCTTTTTGAGAGTAAGATTTGGAGTATTTGGCACAGCGGCAAAAGCGGAACCCAAGTTAGTTATGACATCTTCTAATTTGCCAATTCTAGAAGAATCATTAACTATAAGTTCCTTCTCCTTTAATTTTTTCAAAAAGTTTCCCACTTTGGATCCGTACTGAGTAATTTGATTGTGGATCTTTCTATCCAAACCCTCAATAAGTTCAACTGTGGCAATTTTGTTTTCAATAGCGTCAAGCCTTTGCATCACGTGTTCCATGGTCAAGATAGTTCCATTAACCATGAGCGGGGGTGAGCCTACCAAATTTATGATAGCTCTATAGGAGTCAACAGTATGGCTCCCCAAAAAGTTCCCGCCTACAATGGTATCAAGGATATACCTATTCCAAGGATAAATTCCAACATAGAAACTGCGAAGGAGGACGGTAGTGGTGTCGGGACCCCGATCCTAAGCCATAGGAATCCAGCCTGTAACACATCGCATCGCTTTGTGGTCTCACGCACAGTTAACTCCACAGCTGCAGCCTTACCTTAGCCGGGACCGTTTGCGTCTTTTGACTCACGTATGCGATAGTGTCGTTAGCAATCCAATGTCAAAGAACCCGGATCGACATGTCTAGTCATAAACCAAAGTGGCAGTACCGCACAAGGACATGCATACATGACCCAACAAAGCAGGTGTCGGTCATCAGCGAACATAGACGAGTCGTAGCAAGCTACAAGGACTCCATTAAGTCGTGTGACATTTCCCCAAAGAGGACAGACACAGCAGCTAAGAAGGACACATGCCGGTCAACCAATGTGTCCGGAGCAGTAGCGGACTACCAAGGCTCGTTGGATCACAAAGGGGCATTTCCTTGTAAGGAGTGCTACTAAAGTTCAAGACTAGGTATTCGAACCCCATACATATCAAGTATGACACACGTACGCATGGCATACCGATATGTATAGATACATCGATGGCATCACAGCATAACCATAAACATACAACCTTTATTTAAGAGGCTCGGAAGAGCCACACACATAATATTACAAATTAAGGGTCTCACGACCCATAATAGCAGTCATACAATACAAGCCAGCGAAAGAGTTATAAACTGTCTGAGTACAGACAGTGCAACTAGAAGGCACATGGCCTGACAATAATATAGAGCCGACGTAGGGCCAGATCGTAGCTGGGACACCAGCTACTCGTCGTCGTCGATGTCTACGAAGAACCCTCCATTAGGGTCATTAGCAACGTCTGCAACATTTATTAAGAAAACATGAGTAAGAAGGTACTCAGCAAGACTTTAGGAGAACTAACTACTCATGCAAGGTATCAAAAGGTACTGTGTGGTTTCATGCGGGAAGCCAGCATTTGACTCGTGGCTAGACAACTTGCATTTTGAAATTAGTTTTGACAACTTGATTTCTCGCACACGAGTCCACTAACACCACAACAATACACTATCGTGGAATGATTCCGTCTCCATACGAAAACGCCATCCACGACACTCACGCTTATCTTGACAAATTTTATGAGTAGCCATTGAAGTTATCTATGAACAACATATGTCTCCATGTAGTCCATATCCGTGGACGCGGCTATTCGAATAGATCATAACCCTGTAGGGGTGTACTTCGTCAGACACGCTCTCGCCACTTATCGCCATGTGCATGTCATGCACCTCGGCAACCTTCAAGCAGAAGCCCAGTGAGGGAGTCGGCCACGACCGTTAAGCACACTAGTACCTAGTCCAGGTTTATCGCCTATCTGAGAGTAACCCGTACGGAAGTCCGGCCGAGGTTTCCGCCACGACCTCAAACGATGTGCGCAGGGTTCCCAAGCCCACCATCCAGGTGCCACTTGGTACACCGTGCCACTGCCTACCGCATCACGACCCACCTCTCAGGTCAGCACCATGCACGGCCTCCGGCATTACTATAAACACCAGAAACTACTTGCAACTCCTGGACCGAGTACTACGCGATTAATAGGCCGAGCGGGGTCATATTTCAGGGCCCAGCATGTGGTAGTATCTAGTCTTGGATCACATACACGGAACTCAGTTCCTGAGGACGGTTCCAATGAAACAACCCGCCATGTACTCCTACACAGCCTTTCACCGGTACCTTTACCAAATCAAGTTCAACACACAACCTTTGCTCATCAAACACATTTCACCATTCTGTTCATCTCCCAGATGACAGACCATACACAACTCTAAGCATAGCATGCATAGCAGGATAAGGCACATCACAGCTCAAGCAACTACCAGGTATGTTAGGTTGCAAGGTTCGGCTATTTACTGTGATAAGGTTAAGTCATGCAAATGAAGTGGGTTCAACTATCGTGGCAAAAGCAGTTGAAGCATTTGATCCTAATGCAATAAATAGGTGCAGGAGCAAGAACATGGGATTTATCGGATGATCAAAAGGGTTTCTTGCCTTGTTGCTCAGAGGAGGAACGATATCCATCAGACGGATATTCGGTGGAATCCGGGGGTGCGGAGCCTACCGAAATGGATGGCAACATTCAATAACAATCATATGCACTCAAAATGATGCATGAGCATGGCATGAGAATGCAAGGTGATAAGTTATTATTTTCAACATGTAATAGGTTTAGAGTTGATTTGAATCACATACGAATAGCAATTCAAACGGGTATTCTCGGATACCGGTTTAATTGATTCGACCTGATGCTCGGTTCAACTTGATGTTAACATGCATGAAATGTCATGTTATGGTACTGATTTGTAATTAGGACAGTGGTGAACATTATATATATAATGGAATTTGAATATTTTTGCAAATTCCATTTATAAAGTGATTAAAAGAATTGAATTATTCCTTATTTCACAATTTAGGGTTCTGTAATTTTTTAAACATGGTTGAAAGTACCATAATCAGAATCCTTGAATTTTTCTGATACTTTTTCATATATAAATTATTTTCATTGGAGTTACAGATTAATTTCTATGATTTTTACAAGTTTTAGCAATTTACTGGAATTATTTCTATACTGGAAATTCTATTTATTGCATCAGGCTGACGTCAGCAGGTCAGCCGACCCGTTCAGGTCAAACCTGATAGGGGGGCCCCACTGGTCAGCCTCTCTGGGACTAATCCCGCGCTGACCAGCCCTAACTGAGGTTTGACTTGGCCTTGGGCCCACTTGTCAGCGAGTGATTAGGTCACTAATCGGCTGGGTTAGCTTGCCACGTCGACATCCACCGGCGGCGAGGTCGTCCTCGCCGGCGGGGAGCCTCCGGCGACCACTAGCACGGCGGAGGGGCTCGGAAACGGCGCACAGGGGGCCAAATGCTGCGCGGAGAGCACCAGAGGAACGTCACGTCTCCCGCAGCTTCATTTCTGCACCTAGCCGGGGCTGATCTGGCCGGAGATGACGCCGGCGACGAGCTTGGCGGCGGCCAATGCTCGGGCGTCATCGGGGTCTTTGAATCAGGGGGATCTATGCTCGGTTCTTAGCTGCTACGGCATCTACGCGTCGTCCTGGAGCTGCTGGTGCCCTCGGAAGGACGAGCTGGTCATCGGAGGGCTACCAGCGACGAGCGGCAGCGGCGGTCCTCGTCGGGCTCCGGTGAAACTAGAGCTAGAGGAGGGGATCGACGGGGAAAACTTAGGGGAAACGACCGCATGCTCACGGGGAGTGCAGAGCAGGGCTTAGACGGCTCGGGGAAGGCCTGGGGTGACGAATCGACGGGAGAGGTCCGGCGGCCGGAGGTGGAAGACGACGGCGTTGCGGGTGTTGCAGGGCTCGAGGAAGCTTCGGCTTCTGCAGAGATGACCAGGGCGATGAGGCGGAGCTAAAGGCGTGCTCTGGGAGGGAATCCTATGGCCAGGGGCACGGGCAGCTCGAGCTCGAGCTCGGCTCTAATGGCGGCAGCAAAGAGGAGGAGGAGATCCGGGAGGAGGAGGAGAACCGAGGCGGGGAATGGATAGGGGAGGCTCTGGGAGCTTATCCCCGTCGTCGCCAGCGCGAGGCGGCGGCCAGGCAGGCACGCAGGTGCATGGCCGCGCCGGAGGGGGCGGCGGCCACCTCCTGCTGCCTACTGGCGCGAGGGAGGGGACGAGCGGGGAGATGGGCCGGGCCAGGCTTAGGCGACAGGTAAGGTTTTGCCATTTTTTTCTGTTTTTGTTTTTCTGTTTTGCTAATTATTGTTTTGCTAATTAATTCAGCTCCAAAACAAAAAGTAAAACTATTGTAGACCTCCTGAAATATTTGTTATAATATCCCCACTCATTTCCATGGTTTTCAACATTTTTGGAAATTTATAGATTCTGATTTCAAATTTTAAAGTTTGAAACCAGTGGCTTTTGCATTTATTTAAAATGCTTAAAGTGTCAAGAAAATAGTTTTCTCCAATGCTCATTTACTTTCACGATTTATCAGAAAGTGTGAACATTTCTTGAGGCCATTTTGGGTTCATTGATTTTGAACTAGTTTGAGATTTCCTTTAATTGAAATGGTGGCTAGGGTTTTGAGTTTTTCCTTTGCCACTTTGTTGTTTTTGTTGAAACTTCTTAGATGCAAATGCAAAGAAGACATGAGCACAATGCTATCTTGCGTAAGGGTTAGGGATGTGACAACTCACCCCCACTCAAAAGAATCTCGTCCCGAGATTTAGAAGTCGTCGGGAATAATGCAGGATATTCAAGTCGGAGACGATCCTCTCTTTCCCAAGTTGCCTCCTTTTCAGAATGATTTGACCATTGAACTTTAAGAAACTTGAGGTTTCGACGTCGAGTGGTACGCTCAGCTTGATCAAGAATACGCACGGGGTATTCTCGGTAAGAAAGGTTATCTTGTAGATCAAGCGTTTCGTGGTCCACTTCACGGATAGGATCTGAAAAGCAACGCCTGAGTTGCGAGACGTGGAAAACATCATGAACCTTGGAAAGATGCGGAGGAAGTTCCAACTGGTAGGCAACTTCTCCTCGTTTGGCAAGAATGCGAAAAGGACCAATGTAACGAGAAGCCAACTTGCCCTTGATACCGAAACGATGGGTACCCTTCAAAGGTGTAACCCGAAGGTAAGCCTTCTCGTCAACTTCAAAGGTCACAGCCTTATGATGACGATCATATTGGCTCTTTTGACAAGACTGGGCTGTTTTCAACTTTTCACGAATAATGCGAACCTGCTCTTCTGCATCCTGGATCATGTCCGGGCCAAAGAGTTGCCTCTCTCCGGTTTCTGACCAATTAAGAGGGGTTCGACATCTTCGTCCATAGAGAACTTCAAAAGGGGCTTTGCCCAAGCTTGATTGATAACTATTGCTATAAGCGAATTCGGCGAATGGAAGGCACTTCTCCCAATTCATACCGAATGAAATAACACAAGCTCGGAGCATATCTTCTAGGATTTGATTCACTCTTTCTACTTGACCACTTGATTGAGGATGGAAAGCAGTGCTAAAAGATAAGTGAGTCCCCATGGCATTCTGAAAACTTTCCCAGAAGCGAGAAGTAAAGATACTTCCACGGTCCGAGTTAATTTCCAGGGGCACACCATGAAGAGACACTATTCGAGAGATATATAACTCTGCTAGCTGGCTAGCTGTTATACTCTCACGAACAGGAAGAAAATGAGCCACTTTGGAAAGACGGTCAATGACCACAAAGATAGCATTATTTCCTTTCTTGGTCTTGGGAAATCCGGTAATGAAATCCATGCTAACTTTATCCCATTTCCATTCAGGAATAGCTAAAGGTTGAAGGGTGCCAGCAGGCCTTTGATGTTCTGCCTTAACTCGACGACAAACGTCGCAGTTAGCAACGAACTCAGCAATTTCTCTCTTCATCCTAGTCCACCAGAACCTCTGGCGTAGGTCGTGATACATCTTAGTACTACCGGGATGAATGGTGAGAGGAGAATCATGAGCCTCCTTAAGGATTAACTGCCTTAGATGTGGGTTCTTAGGAACCACTAAACGATTCTGGAAGAACACAACACCTTGATCGTTCATGGAAAATTCTTTAGCGTTTCCGCTAAAAATATTCTCCTTGATCCGTGATATACCCTTATCACGCTTTTGGCCAGCTATAATTTGATCCTTAAGAGTAGGGTTCGCCACCAGGGTAGAAAGGAATCCTTGAGGAACAATATGAAGATTCAACTTCCGAAAGTCCTCATGGAGATGTCGTTGACCTTGTTGTAGCATCAAATTGTTACAATAAGATTTACGACTTAGTGCATCGGCCATAACATTGGCCTTCCCCGGGGTGTAAGTTACCCCTAAGTCGTAATCCGAGATCAACTCAACCCACCGTCTTTGCCTGAGATTCAAATCCGGCTGGGTGAAGATATATTTCAGACTTTGGTGATCAGTGAATATTTCACAGCGATTACCCAAAAGGTAATGTCGCCAGGTTTTTAGTGCATGGACCATAGCTGCAAGCTCAAGGTCATGTGTGGGATAATTATCCTCATGTGGACGCAACTGTCGAGACGCGTATGCGATCACATGACGATCTTGCATGAGAATGCAACCTAATCCTTGTCGCGAGGCGTCGCAATAGATAACAAAGTCCTTAGAAAAACCTGGTGGTAGCAACACAGGTGCGGAAGTCAGGCGTCTTTTCAGTTCCTGAAAACTATGCTCACACTGTGGTGTCCACTCGAACTTTTTATCCTTCTTGAGGAGTTCAGTTAGAGGCTTTGCAACTTTGAGAAATTCTCGACGAAGCGGCGACAATAGCTCGCTAGACCAAGAAAACTCCTAACTTGCTTAACCGATTCAGGTTGAGTCCAATCAAGGACAGCTTGAACTCTCTCGGGATTGAAAGCAATACCCTTACCAGAGATTACGTGGCCTAGATAGGTCACTTCTGGTAACCAGAATTCACATTTTGAAAATTTGGCATAAAGGCGATGCTCTCGAAGTTTCATCAATACCAGCCTTAGATGCTCGGCATGTTCTTGTTCATTCTTTCAGTAGATGAGAATATCATCGAGGTATACTACGACGAATTTATCCAAATACTCCATAAAGATTGAATTCATCAGTGGAGAGAAGGTGGCTGGGGCATTGGTTAAACCGAAGGACATAACGGTGTACTCATATTGGCCATAACGAGTAACAAAGGCCGTTTTTGGAATGTCCCCGTTCTTAATATTGATTTGATGGTATCCCAACCTCAAATCCATTTTGGAGAAGACTGAGGATCCAGCGAGCTGATCGTACAGATCGTTGATCCTGGGGAGCGGATACTTGTTCTTTATGGTGACCAGGTTAACTGGTCGGTAATCTACAACCATCCGATCCGTTCCGTCTTTCTTCTTGACGAAGAGGACGGGACAAGCCCAAGGAGAAGAGCTAGGACGAATGAAACCCTTGCTCGAGGCCTCATCTAATTGCTTCTTAAGTTCGGCTAGCTCTAGGGGTGCCATCTTATAAGGTCTTCTGGTTATTGGGACAGTTCCCGGAACAAGATCTATCAGAAACTCTACATCTCTGTCAGGTGGAATTCCTGGCAGTTCCTCTGGAAAAACATCCGGGAAGTCACGGACTACCGGAATGTCTTCAAGTTCTGGAAGGGGGTTGGCATTTAAGGAACAGAGTTGGCATTTGGCAACTCGAGTAGAGACATTTACTATCTCACCCGAGGGATGGGTAAGCTGGACATTTCTAGAGTGAGTATCAATCTTGGCATAGTGAGCTGACATCCAGTCCATGCCCAAGATGATATTAATATCCGAAGATTTCAATCTATCAATGAGGCTAGAAAAACTAGCCTATCTACTAGAATTTCATTGTCATAGGTTATCCTAGAGATTTGCCATTTACTACCAGGTGTTTGGACAACCAATGGGATTGGCATATCACAAAATGACATGTTATGCAACTGTGCATAACTTTCTAAAATGAAGGAATGAGAAGACCCAGTGTCAAAGAGAACAGACGCTGGGTGATGATTAACAAGAAGCGTACCCAGCATGATGTCGGGATCCTCTGCAGCTTCTTCTGCTGACACATAGTTCACACGGCCACTGCAGGAGTTGGCTTCACATAGAAAGCTTTGCCCGACTTGGCTTGCCCGACGGACTTTCCGGGTTGCTTGGCACCCACATTCTGAGGACACTCACGGGAATAATGCCCTGGTTCTCCACACTTGTAGCATATCACCTGGTTGGCACGTGGTGCAGCATTGCTAGCTGGACCACCATAAGCTTTTGCTGGAGGGTTGGCCTGATTCGTCTGAGGCACCACGTAGGATGGCCTCGGAGTGTATCTTGGCGGCAGAGAACTGTTTGGAACCCACAGCCTGCGTTTTGGAAACGCGGAACCAGAAGATGAGCCAAAGTCACGGGAGTGCTTCCTTGTGGCTTGGAAGTCAGAATGACCAGTCTCCGCACTGATCGCTTTGTTGACCAAGGCTTGAAAACTCGCACACTCTTGGAGGCGCAGGTCTCGACGGAGCTCAGGGCTCAGACCCTTACGGAATCTTGCTTGCTTCTTGGCGTCAGTAGACACCTCCTCTGTTGCATAGCGGGCGAGGTTACCGAACTCGCGGCTATAGGCATCCACAGACAACTTGCCCTGAGTGAAGGCACAGAACTCCTCTCTCTTTCTGTCCATCAGGCCCTCTGGAATATGGTGCAGACGAAAAGCTGCGTTGAAGTCTGCCCATGTGGCCACTGGTTCAGCGGGACGCATAGCTTCAAAATTCTCCCACCACAGATTGGCGGGTCCCTCCAGGAAATACGTTGCGACGGTCACCTTGTCGGCCTCAGACACATTCGCAGAGCGAATCTTGCGTGAGATGCTGCACAGCCAGTCATCAGCGTCGAGGGGATCGACGGAATGATGAAACTTTGGAGGATTCAGCTTCACGAAGTCATTGAGGGACACTGCAGCATTCCTAGGCTGTCGAGCCGTATTCTGCTCAATACGCTCTAGCAGTCCGTTGGTCTCCCTTTTGTTTCTTTCTGCCTCAAGCATCACTTCTACCAGAGAAGGTGGGTGAGGCAGGTCTTCCTGCGACGCTTGACTACCCTCACCTTGCTCATGAGCAGGGGCACGGTTCAACCTGGTGAACACCATCCTGACAAACAAACTCATAGCTTAGACCAGTATCATATCAATACTAGCTATGGATTAAGAATGTACTGAACACACGGAATGCGGAAATGAATATCCGAACAACATGGTAACAAGCAACTGCTATATATACACCATGGTTCATACACACCCTTACATAGTTCAGTACAAACTTACTCGAAGAGCAAACTACTGAAATGGTGGAACTACTCATCAGAGGCTTACAAGCTTCCTATACATTATTTATCTAGGCCTCCGGAATTCATTTCACATTACTACCATACTTCACAAGTCACGCAGGACTGTGAATGTACGGCTACTACCATACTATCCTTCCGCTCACAGCTCAGGCATCCGCATAGAACATCTCATAGAGATTACCTCCATGACCTGGAAGCTCAACCTGCGGATCAGGAAACACTCTAGCCTGAGATCCCTGGGATCCATAAGGACACGGATGTGGCCTTGGTCCCCTGACTGGTGGTAAGAGGGGTCCCCGAAGAGGTGTGACTCCTCCTATAGCTGGCCAGTCAACGTGGGCCGGAAGATGGGTCCTAACAGGGTTCAGCATCTCCATCTCTCCATACCCTGTCTGGACTACCGGTGCCAGCTGCGTCAAAGCTGTCCACAGACGGGCACGGGTAGCATAAAGCTCCATGCGGAGAGCACGAGCATCCTTGTCTCTGTTCTCTAGCATCTCAATAGTGGTCTGCAGAAGTGGATCCTCCATAGAAGAATCAAAATAGACTCCACTGAGGTATCCCTCTTCACCAGACTGAGAGGCCGGAACATAGCAGAACTCTGAATTCTGCAGCAGTGCATGTCTCTCTCTCATAATAGTCAGCATTGAATAGGCAGCATCCTGTACTACCATGTCAACGGTGACCCCCAACCCATAGGACCAATGGATTGGCTTCTCCGCTCCAGGGTAGTGTGGGAATACCCTAACAGTGCAGATGTACTGGCTCTGGTTGAAGTCCCGGTACTGTTCCTCCACTGTGTACTCGGGGTACCAGCGGTAACCGCACACCGACATCACCCTGACCAGCATGGCCGTATGACCCGGCACATCAATGCACCTGGTCAGATGTACCACCTGACGAGAAGGACGGCCAGGCATCTGTAAATAGAGAGTAATGCAAAAGCATTAGAGCTCCGAATGCAAAATTGGGCAGCATAACGGATGTAAATGCTCAAAAACAAATTTTGAGACAACCCAAAATGAAATAGCGTCACCACTCAACTATCAAGTTCAACTCTCTGATCATCAAACTTACTTCCTGCTTCCTAGGGATAAAAGAAACCCAATATCTCTCGACCCGTAGTCCTATAAGCTACCGATCGGAAACACGAGCCTAGGAGAAGATGAGAAATCTAGTCCTTAATTCCCACAGAAGAGATGAGGATGACCAGAATAGAATAACTTGGGAAGAGAACAAGAGTCTTACGTTCCCTTCCACAAACAATTCCCTTATATATAACTAAAGCAATTCTAGACTCAACTTCGACCAGTTTGGCTTAGTAATCCTACAGTCAGTCAGGCTCTGATACCAACGCTGTCGGGACCCCGATCCTAAGCCATAGGAATCCAGCCTGTAACACATCGCATCGCTTTGTGGTCTCACGCACGGTTAACTCCACGGCTGCAGCCTTACCTTAGCCGGGACCGTTTGCGTCTTTTGACTCACGTATGCGATAGTGTCGCTAGCAATCCAATGTCAAAGAACCCGGATAGATATGTCTAGTCATAAACCAAAGTGGCAGTACCGCACAAGGACAGGCATACATGACCCAACAAAGCAGGTATCGGTGATCAGCGAACGTAGACGAGTCATAGCAAGCTACAAGGACTCCATTACGTCGCGTGACATTCCCCCAAAGAGGACAGACACAGCAGCTAAGAAGGACACATGCCGGTCAACCAATGTGTCCGGAGCAGTAGCGGACTACCAAGGCTCGTTGGATCAAAAAGGGGCATTTCCTTGTAAGGAGTGCTACTAATGTTCACGACTAGGTATTCGAACCCCATACATATCAAGTATGACACACGTATGCATGGCATACCGATATGTATAGATACATCGATGGCATCACAACATAACCATAAACATACAACCTTCATTTAAGAGGCTCGGAAGAGCCACACACATAATATTACACATTAAGGGTCTCACGACCCATAATAGCAGTCATACAATACAAGCCAGCGGAAGAGTTATAAACTATCTGAGTACAGACAATGCAACTAGAAGGCACATGTCCTGACTATAATACAGAGCCGACGTAGGGCTAGATCGTAGCTGGGACACCAGCTACTCGTCGTCGTCGATGTCTACGAAGAACCCTCCATTAGGGTCATTAGCAACCTCTGCAACATTTATTAAGCAAACATGAGTACGAAGGTACTCAACAAGACTTTAGGAGAATTAACTACTCATGCAAGGTATCAAAAGGTACTGTGGGGTTTCATGCGGGAAGCCAGCATTTGACTCGTGGCTAGACAACTTGCATTTTGAAACTAGTTTTGACAACTTGATTTCTCGCACACGAGTCCACTAACACCACAACAATACACTATCGTGGAATGATTCCGTCTCCATACGGAAATGCCGTCCACGACACTCACGCTTATATTGACAAATTTTATGAGTAGCCATTGAAGTTATCTATGAACAACATATGTCTCCAAGTAGTCCATATCCGCGGACGCGGCTATTCGAATAGATCATAACCCTGCAGGGGTGTACTTCGTCACACATGCTCACGGCACTTATCGCCATGTGCACGTCATGCACCTCGGCAACCTTCAAGCGGAAGCCCAGCGAGGGAGTCGGCCACGACCGTTAACCACACTAGTACCTAGTCCAGGTTTATCGCCTATCTGAGAGTAACCCGTACGGAAGTCCGGCCGAGGTTTCCGCCACGGCCTCAAACGATGTGCGCAGGGTTCCCAAGCCCACCATCCGGGTGCCACTTGGTACACCGTGCCACTGCTTACCGCATCACGGCCCACCTCTCAGGTCAGCACCATGCACGGCCTCCGGCATTACTATAAACACCAGAAACTACTTGCAACTCCTGGACCGAGTACTACGCGATTAATAGGCCGAGCGGGGTCATATTTCAGGGCCCAACATGTGGTAGTATCCAGTCTTGGATTACATATACGGAACTCAGTTCCTAAGGACGGTTCCAATGAAACAACCCGCCATGTACTCCTACACAGCCTTTCACCAGTACCTTTACCAAATCAAGTTCAACACACAACCTTTGCTCATCAAACACATTTCACCATTTTGTTCATCTCCCAGATGACAGACCATACACAACTCTAAGCATAGCATGCATAGCAGGATAAGGCACATCACAGCTCAAGCAACTACCAGGTATGCTAGGTTGCAAGGTTCGGCTATTTACTGTGACAAGGTTAAGTCATGCAAAGGAAGTGGGTTCAACTATCGTGGCAAAAGCAGTTGAAGCATTTGATCCTAATGCAGTAAATAGGTGCAGGAGCAAGAACATGGGATTTACCGGATGATCAAAAGGGTTGCTTGCCTTGTTGCTCAGAGGAGGAATGATCTCCGTCAGACGGATATTCGGTGGAATCCGGGGGTGCGGAGCCTACCGAAATGAATGGCAACATTCAATAACAATCATATGCACTCAAAATGATGCATGAGCATGGCATGAGACTGCAAGGTGATAATTTATTATTTTCAACATGTAATAGGTTTAGAGTTGATTTGAATCACATTCGAATAGCAATTCAAACGGGTATTCTCGGATACCGGTTTAATTGATTCGACCTGATGCTCGGTTCAACTTGATGTTAACATGCATGAAATGTCATGTTATGGTAGTGATTTGTAATTAGGACAGTGGTTAACATTGTATATATAATGGAATTTGAATATTTTTGCAAATTCCATTTATAAAGTGATTAAAAGAATTGAATTATTCCTTATTTCACAATTTAGGGTTCTGTAACTTTTTTAAACATGGTTGAAAATAGCATAATCAGAATCCTTGAATTTTTCTGATACTTTTTCATATATAAATTATTTTCATTGGAGTTACAGATTAATTTCTATGATTTTTACAAGTTTTAGCAATTTACTGGAATTATTTCTATACTGGAAATTCTATTTATTGCATCAGGCTGACGTCAGCAGGTCAGCCGACCCGTTCAGGTCAAACCTGATAGGGGGGCCCCACTGGTCAGCCTCTCTGGGACTAATCCCGCGCTGACCAGCCCTAACTGAGGTTTGACTTGGCCTTGGGCCCACTTGTCAGCGAGTGATTAGGTCACTAATCGGCTGGGTTAGCTTGCCACGTCGACATCCACCGGCGGCGAGGTCGTCCTCGCCGGCGGGGAGCCTCCGGCGACCACCAGCACGGCGGAGGGGCTCGGAAACGGCGCACAGGGGGCCAAATGCTGCGCGGAGAGCACCAGAGGAACGGCACGTCACCCCCAGCTTCATTTCTGCGCCTAGCCGGGGCTGATCTGGCCGGAGATGACGCCGGCGACGAGCTTGGCGGCGGCCAAGGCTCGGGCGTCATCGGGGTCTTTGAATCAGGGGGATCTACGCTCGGTTCTTAGCTGCTACGGCATCTACGCGTCGTCCTGGAGCTGCTGGTGCCCTCGGAAAGACGAGCTGATCATCGGAGGGCTACCGGCGACGAGCGGCAGCGGCGGTCCTCGTCGGGCTCCGGTGAAACTAGAGCTAGAGGAGGGGATCGACGGAGAAAACTTAGGGGAAACGACCGCATGCTCACGGGGAGTGCAGAGCAGGGCTTAGACGGCTCGGGGAAGGCCTGGGGGCGACGAATCGACGGGAGAGGTCCGGCGGCCGGAGGTGGAAGACGACGGCGTTGCGGGCGTTGCAGGGCTCGAGGAAGCTTCGGCTTCTGCAGAGATGACCAGGGCGACGAGGCGGAGCTAAAGGCGTGCTCTGGGAGGGAATCCTATGGCCAGGGGCACGGGCAGCTCGAGCTCGAGCTCGACTCTAATGGCGGCAGCAAAGAGGAGGAGGAGATCCGGGAGGAGGAGGAGAACCGAGGCGGGGAATGGATAGGGGAGGCTCTGGGGAGCTTATCCCCGTCGTCGCCAGCGCGAGGCGGCGGCCAGGCAGGCACGCAGGTGCGTGGCCGCGCCGGAGGGGGCGGCGGCCACATCCTGCTGCCTACTGGCGCGAGGGAGGGGACGAGCGGGGAGATGGGCCGGGCCAGGCTTAGGCGACAGGTAAGGTTTTGCCATTTTTTTCTGTTTTTGTTTTTTTGTTTTGCTAATTATTGTTTTGCTAATTAATTCAGCTCCAAAACAAAAAGTAAAACTATTGTAGACCTCCTGAAATATTTGTTATAATATCCCCACTCATTTCCAAGGTTTTCAACATTTTTGGAAATTTATAGATTCTGATTTCAAATTTTAAAGTTTGAAACCAGTGGCTTTTGCATTTATTTAAAATGCTTAAAGTGTCAAGAAAATAGTTTTCTCCAATGCTCATTTACTTTCATGATTTATCAGAAAGTTTGAACATTTCTTGAGGCCATTTTGGGTTCATTGATTTTGAACTAGTTTGAGATTTCCTTTAATTGAAATGGTGGCTAGGGTTTTGAGTTTTTCCTTTGCCACTTTGTTGTTTTTTTTGAAACTTCTTAGATGCAAATGCAAAGAAGACATGAGCACAATGCTATCTTGCGTAAGGGTTAGGGATGTGACAAGTGGATTGCTTACGAGTAGATCTACTTTGAGCATTGCAAATCCTGTACCAAGCGTCCTTCTAATTTTCTTCCTCATTTTGCCTCAAATTGAGAACTTCATTTTCAGGGGTGTCGTTTGAGTGGCGGGTCTAGCCATTAATGGACTATCTCACACACAAACGAGCAGGAAGAGAGAGTAAACGGGCAAAAGAAAATGGTGAAGGAGAAAGGCAAATGAAAACGGCAAATGTGAAATGGGGGAGAGGAAAACGAGAGGCAACTGGCAACAAAAGGAAATGCAGGAGATGAGTTTGTGAGACCTACTTGGATAGATCTTGATCTCTACTCCCTGGCAACGGCGCCAGAAATTGGCACGTTGTCGGGAAATTATCTTGACGTGTTCCTCCCCGGCAACGGCGCAAGAAATACTTCTGCTACTGCAACAAAAGACCTTCCAACGGCGCTAGAAATAGGAGTGTTGCTTGATACTCCTCAGCAACGGCACCAGGAATCCTTCTGCTAAGGCTACACCTTAAGGGACTTCCTAGGCAAATATGCAAAGGATTTCCCCCGTGGCCTTGGAGCCTTGCGTTGGTGCTCCCTCAAAGCGGAAAGGGTGATGTAGTGTAGCG
This sequence comes from Hordeum vulgare subsp. vulgare, assembly GCF_904849725.1. NCBI lineage: Eukaryota > Viridiplantae > Streptophyta > Magnoliopsida > Poales > Poaceae > Hordeum > Hordeum vulgare. The sequence goes on along the minus strand of NC_058519.1, from coordinate 406,820,498 downwards.
GTGGTAAGTATTTCCCTTAGTTTGAGAACCAAGGTATCGATCCAGTGGAGGAGTATCACAAGAGCCTGCACAAACACAGAAAGCTTGCTCCCAACGCTATGAAGGGTAGTCAATCCCTTATAGATTGTTTGCCAAGTGAGAACTGAAAGCAACGAAGTAACAAAGCAAAGTAAAAGCGGAGGTGTAAACGAAGGATGTGAATAGACCCGGGGGCCGTAGTGTTTACTAGTGGCTTCTCTCATGAAAGAAAGTAGACGGTGAGTGAACAAATTACTGTCGAGCAATTGATAGAACCGAGCAAAGTCGTGACGATATCTATGGGAATGATTATATCTATAGGCATCACGTCCAAAACAAGTAGACCGGTACTTTCTGATCTACAACTATTACTCCATACGTCGACCGCTATCCAGCATGCATCTAGTGTATTAAGTCCAAAAGAACAGAGTACCGCCTTAAGCAAGATGACATGATGTAGACGGACAATCTCATATCAACGACAAAGCCCAACTTGTTACCCTTGATGGAGACTACTTAATGTGTGCCTTGCTGCCCCTACTGTCACTGGGAAAGGTCACCACATGGTAGAACCCAAAACCAAGCACTTCTCCCATTGCAAGAATCATAGATCTAGTTGGCCAAACAAAACCCAAGACTCGGAGAGACTTACAAGGATATCAAATCATGCATATAAGAAATCAGCAAAGACTCAAATATATGTCATAGATAATCTGATCACAAATCCACAATTCATAGGATCTCGACAAACACACCGCCAAAGAAGATTACATCGGATAGATCTCCATGAAGATCATGGAGAACTTTGTATTGAAGATCCAAGAGAGAGAAGAAGCCATCTAGCTACTAACTACGGACCCGTAGGTTTAAAGTGAACTACTCACGAGTCATTGGACGGGCGATGATGATGAAGAAGCCCTCCAACTCCAAAGTCCCCTCCGGCAGGGCGCCGAGAAGGGTCTCCAAATGAGATCTCACGGAAACAGAAGGTTGCGGCGGCGGAAAAGTATTTTTGTGGCTCCCCTGATTTTTTGCTGAATTTTTGGGAATATATAGGCCAAGGATCTAGGTCACGGGGCGGCCAGGGAGGCCACAAGCCCTGACACCGCCGCCTCCCCCTGGTGGCGGAGTGGGAGCTTGTGGGCTCCCTGGAGCCCACCTGGCTTGGCCCAGAGGCACCCTGATCTTCTTTCATTCGGGAAAAAAAATCATTTCGGTGTTTTTATTCGTTTGGACTCCGTTCCAAAATCAGATCTTAAAAGAGTCAAAAACACCGAAAAAACAGGAACTGGCACTTGGCACTGAATTAATAAGTTAGTCCCAAAAAAGATATAAAAGGTACATAAAACATCCAAAGATGACAAGATAACAGCGTGAAACCATAAAAAATTATAGATACGTTTGAGACGTATCAGGCACATAGGTATATTCAACATACTTGCTCAAATGGATTGATAAAATATATCAAGCATTTCATCTTTCCATTATCTATAGTACTCCCCATTGAGAATAGGCACTCCACAACTAAGATTCCCCAAACTAGATGCATCCATCTTCCTCCAATGGTGATTAAACCAAGGCTATGGAGACCAAAGCTGTGATACCAATTGTGAGATCACTAGAAGGGATGTCTAGAGGGGGGGGGGTGAAGAGACTACTTGCAAAAATTAAAACCCAGCCTTTTGCCAATATTGATTGTTGGCAGATTTTAGCATTTAGAACAAGTCATACACGCCCTATACATGCAAGTATACATATATTGCGGCGGAAAGTAAAGACATGCATATGCAAAGTAAGGAGTATAGTTTAGAAAGATCAAATGCAAAGATTGACATAGTGATTTTTGGCATGGTTCCGATAGGTGGTGCTATCGTACGTCCACATTAGTGGAGACCTCAACCAACAGAGGGTAACAGTCGTGCGAGTCCATGTAGGGCTCAACCCATGGAGGTCCACAGAGAAGCAACCTTGTCTATTCGACCATGTATTACGTCCACGAAGGGCTAGCCTCATTCAGGGTGGATCTCCTTGCATGTACAAACTTCTTGGTTCAACTCCACAACACGAAGTAGGAGGCTCCCAAGCGACACCTAACCAATCTAGGAGGCACCACCCTCCAAAAGGTAATAGATGTGGTAGTATGATGAACTCCTTGCTCTTGTGCTTCAGAACATAGTCTACTCAACACTCAATCACTCTCTCACAGATTTGGCATTGGTAAAAAGATTGATTGGGTGGAAAACAACTTTGGGAGCCTAGTGATCTGGTTTCAAATGGATGGATTGGAATATCTTGATCTCAACACATGAGTAGGTGGCTCTCTCTCAGAAATATGGATATGGAAAGTGTATATGTGTTCCAAGTGCTTGCTCTACGAATGAGAGGTGGTGGATGGGTATAGATAGTCATACTCAAAAATCCAACCGTTATATCATTATTGCCCAACTCGGTGAAACCGAAGTGAATCTCGGTGGCACCGATTTGCACAAAATTTGGCAAATTTTGAATTCTCAGTGAGACCGATATAGAAATCACGGTGGTACCGACATGATGACTAATACGTCCATTTTGCATCATGCTTTCATGTTGATATTTAGTGCTCTTTGGGCTGTTATTTCACTTCATGGTACAATACTTATGCCTTTTCTCTCTTATTTTGCAAGGTTTACATGAAGAGGGAGAATGCCGACAGTTGGAATTCTGGCCTGAAAAAGGAGCAACTTTGAGATACCTATTCTGCACAACTCCAAACGCCGTGAAAATCAACGATGATTTTTTTCGGGATTTATAAAAAATACTGGACCGCAGAAGTGCCAGAGGGGCGCCAGCAGGTGGCCACAAGCCTGCTAGGCGCGACCAGCCCCTGGACGCACCTAGGGGGCTTGTGGGCTCCCTGCTGGCCCACTGCCCCCCCTCTTTTGCTACAAGAAGGGTTTCGGTATGAAAACAATCAGGAGGAGGATTTTCGAAGGATTCGCCGCCGCCACGAGGTGGAACTTGAGAAGAACCAATCTAGAGCTCCGGCAGGACGATCCTGCCGGGGAAACTTCCCTCTCGGAGGGGGAAACCATCGCCATCGTCATCACCAACACTCCTCTCATCGGAGGGGACTCATCATCATCAACATCTTCATCAGCACCATCTCATCTCCAAACCCTAGTTCATCACTTGTAACCAATCTACGTCTCGCGACTCCGATTGGTACTTGTAAGGTTGCTAGTAGTGTTAATTACTCTTTGTAGTTGATGCTAGTTGGATTACTTGGTGGAAGAGTTTATGTTCAGATCTTTGATTCTACTCATTACCTCTCTTGTCATGAATATGATTATGCTTTGTGAGTAGTTACTTTTGTTCCTGAGGACATGGGATAAGTCATGCTAATAGTAGTCATGTGAATTTTGTATTCGTTCGGTATTTTGATGTGTTGTACATTGTTTTTCCTCTAGTGGTGTTATGTGAACGTCGACTACATAACACTTCACCATTATTTGGGCCTAGAGGAAGGCATTGGGAATTAGTAAGTAGATTATGGGTTGCTAGAGTGACATAACCTTAAACCCTAGTTTATGCGTTGCTTCGTAAGGGGCTGATTTGGATCCACTAGTTTAATGTTATGGTTAGACTTTGTCTTAATTCTTCTTTCAAAGTTGCGGATGCTTGCGTGAGGGGTTAATCATAAGTGGGATGCTTGTCCAAGTAAAGGCAGTACCCAAGCGCCGGTCCACCCACATATCAAACTATCAAAGTAACGAACGTGAACCATATGAGCATGATGAAAACTAGCATGACAGAAATTCCCGTGTGTCCTCGGGAGCGTTTTTCCTCCTATAAGACTTTGTCCAGGCTTGTCCCTTGCTACAAAAGGGATTGGGCCACTATGCTGCACCGTTGCTACTTTTGTTACTTGCTAGTTGCTACGAATCATCTCACCACACAACTACTTGTTACCGATAATTTCAGTGCTTGCAGATATTACCTTGCTGAAAACCACTTGTCAGATCCTTCTGCTCCTCGTTGGGTTCGACACTCTTACTTATTGAAAGGACTATGATAGATCCCCTATACTTGTGGGTCATCAAGGCTCTTTTCTGGCGCCGTTGCCGGGGAGTGAAGCGCCTTTGGTAAGTGGAACTTGGTAAGGAAACATTCATATAGTGTGCTGAAATTTATTGTCACTTTTCACTATGGAAACTAATCCTTTGAGGGGCTTGTTCGTGGTATCTTCACCTCGAACGGAAGCACAAAGAGTTGCTCCTCAACCTGCTGCACCTACTGAAGATATTTGCTTTGAATTTCCTTCGGGTATGCTTGAGAAACTGTTGGCTAATCCTTTTATAGGAGATGGAACATCACATCCAGACTTGCATCTAATCTATGTAGATGAAGTTTGCGGTTTATTTAAGCTTGTAGGTTTGCCCGAGGATGAGGTCAAGAGGAAGGTCTTTCCCTTATCTTTGAGGGATAAGGCGTTGACATGGTATAGGCTATGTGATGATACTGGATCATGGGACTACAATCGGTTGAAATTGGAATTTCATCAAAAGTTTTATCCTATGCATTTAGTACATCGTGATCGGAATTATATTTATAATTTTTGGCCTCGTGATAGAGGAAGCATCGCTCAAGTTTGGGGGAGGCTTAAATCAATGTTATATTCATGCCCCAACCATGAGCTCTCGAGAGAAGATATCATTCAGAACTTCTATGCTCGGCTTTCTCATGATGATCGCACCATGCTTGACACTTCTTGTACCGGTTCTTTTATGAAGAGAGATATTGACTTCAAATGGAATTTATTGGAGAGAATTAAACGCAACTCTGAAGATTGGGAGCTTGAAGAAGTTAAGGAGTCAGGTTTGAATTTCAAGTTTGATTGCGTTAAATCCTTTGTTGAAACAAATACTTTTTGTGACTTTAGCACTAAGTATGGACTTGACTCTGAGATAGTAGCTTCATTGTGTGAATCATTCGCAGCTCATATTGATCTCCCCAAAGAGAAGTGGTTTAAATATAATCCTCCTTTAGAAGTCAATGTAGTTAAACCTAATCCAGTTGAAGAGAAAGTCATTGCCTATAATGATCCTGTTGTTCCCAGTGCTTACATTGAGAAACCACCTTTCCCTGTTAGGATAAAGGATCATTCCAAAGCTTCAACTGTGATACGTAGAGGCTACATTAGAACACCTACACCCCCTGAGAAAATTAGAGTTGAACCTAGCATTGCTATTATCAAAGATCTTTTGTCCGACGATGTTGAGGGACATAATATTCACTTCTGTGAAGATGCTGCTAGAATTGCTAAACCTCACGCTAGAGACAAACATAGGCCTGTTGTTGGCACGCCTGTTGTTTCTGTTAAGATAGGAGATCATTGTTATCATGGTTTATGTGACGTGGGTGCTAGTATTAGTGCAATACCTCAATCCTTATATGATGAAATCAAAGATAAGATTGCACCTATTGAGATAGAGCCTATTGATGTCACTATTCAGCTTCCCAATAGAGATACTATCTGCCATGTGGGAATTGTTAGGGATGTTGAAGTCTTGTGTGGTAAAATGAAGTATCCTGCTGATTTCCTCGTTCTAGCTACCACACAAGATAGCTTTTGTCCCATCATATTTGGCAGACCTTTTCTCAATACTATCAATGCTCATATTGACTGTGAGAAGCAAACTGTCACTGTTGGCTTTGAAGGTGTGTCACACGAGTTCAATTTCTCCAAGTTTGGTAGACAACCTCATGAAAAAGAGTTGCCTAGTAGGGATGAAACTATTGCCTTAGCTTCTATTGCCGTGCCTCCTACTGATCCCTTATAGCAATACTTGCTTGAGCATGAAAATGATATGCACATGGATGAAAGGGATGAGATAGATAGAGTTGTCTTCGAACAATATCCTATCCTTAAGAATAATTTGCTTGTTGAACAGCTTGGGGATCCACCTCCACCAAAGGGTGATCCTGTGTTCGAGCTTAAACAATTGCCTGATACTCTTAAGTATGCTTATCTTGATGAAAAAGAGATATATCCTGTTATAATTAGTGCTAGCCTCTCAGAGCATGAAGAAAAGAAGTTACTAAAAACTCTGAGGAAGCATCGTGCTGCTATTGGATATACTCTTGATGATCTTAAGGGCATTAGTCCCACTCTATGCCAGCACAAGATTAAAATTGATCCTGATTCCAAGACAGTCGCTGATCATCAACAGAGATTAAATCCTAAGATGAAAGAGGTAGTTAGAAAAGAAATACTAAAGCTCCTGGAAGCAGGTATTATCTATCCTATTGCTCATAGTGATTGGGTGAGTCCGGTACATTGCGTCCCTAAGAAGGGAGGCATTACCGTTGTCCCTAAAGATAAGAATGAATTGATCCCACAGAGGATTATTACTGGCTATAGGATGGTGACCGATTTTAGGAAATTGAATAAAGCCACTAGGAAAGATCATTACCCTCTGCCTTTTATCGACCAAATGCTAGAAAGACTGTCTAAACACACACACTTATGCTTTCTAGACGGTTATTCTGGTTTCTCCCAAATACCTGTTGCACAATCTGATGAGGAGAAAACCACTTTCACCTCCCCTTTTGGTACCTTTGCTTATAGACGTATGCCTTTTGGCTTATGTAATGCACCTGCCACCTTTGAAATATGTATGATGGCTATATTCTCTGACTTTTGTGAAAAGATTGTTGAGGTTTTCATGGATGACTTCTCCGTTTATGGGTCTTCATTTGATGACTGCCTTAGCAACCTTGATCGAGTCTTGCAGAGATGTAAAGACAGAAATCCTGTCTTGAATTGGGAGAAGTGCCACTTTATGGTGAATGAAGGCATCATCTTAGCACATAAAATTTCTGAAAGAGGTATTGAAGTCGATAAGGCTAAGGTTGATGCAATCGAGAAAATGCCATACCCCATAGATATCAAAGGTATAAGAAGTTTTCTTGGTCATGTTGGTTTTTATAGAAGGTTCATTAAAGACTTCTCTAAGATTTCTAGGCCTCTTACCAATCTCTTGCAAAAGGATATTCCTTTTGTTTTTGATGATGATTGTGAGGAAGCCTTTGAAATACTTAAGAAGGCCTTGATAACTGCACCTATTGTTCAACCACCTGATTGGAACTTGCCTTTTGAAATCATGTGTGATGCTAGTGATTATGCTGTTGGTGCTGTCCTAGGGCAAAGAGTTGATAAGAAGTTGAATGTTATTCACTATGCTAGTAAAACTCTAGACAGTGCCCAAAGAAACTATGCTACTATGGAAAAGAAATTTTTAGCAGTCGTGTTTGCATGTGAAAAGTTCAGGTCTTACATAGTTGATTCCAAAGTCACTATTCACACTGATCATGCTGCTATTAATTACCTCATGGAGAAGAAAGACGCTAAACCTAGACTTATCAGATGGGTTCTCTTGCTACAAGAATTTGATTTGCACGTTGTCGACAGGAAGGGTGCTGATAACCCAGTAGAAGATAACTTGTCTAGGTTGGAGAATGTTCTTGATGACCCACAACCTATTGATGATAGCTTTCCTGATGAGCAATTGAATATCATCAATGCTTCACATAGTGCACCGTGGTATGCTGATTATGCAAACTGTATCGTTGCCAAATATATACCACCTAGTTTCACATACCAGCATAAGAAGAAATTCTTCTTTCACTTGAGACATTACTTTTGGGATGATCCTCACCTTTATAAGGAAGGAGTAGATGGTGTTATTAGATGTTGTGTACCTGAACATTAACAGGGATAGATCCTACAGAAGTGTCACTCCGAGGCCTACGGAGGACACCATGCGGGAGATAGAACTGCACACAAGGTATTGCAATCAGGTTTCTATTGGCTCACTCTCTTCAAGTATGCCCGTAAGTTTGTCTTGTCTTGTGACGAATGTCGAAGAATAGGTAATATTAGTAAACGTCAGGAAATGCCTATGAACTATTCACTTGTCATTGAACCATTTGATGTTTGGGGCTTTGATTATATGGGACCTTTTCCAAAATCCAATGGGTATACTCATATCCTAGTTGTTGTTGATTATGTCACTAAGTGGGTAAAAGCTATCCCCACTAGTAGTGTTGATCAAAACACCTCTATCAGGATGCTTAAAGAAGTTATTTTCCCTAGATTTGGAGTCCCTAGATATATAATGATCGACGGTGGTTCACATTTCATTCATGGTGCTTTCTGTAAAACGCTTCCTAAGTACGATGTCAACCATAGAATTGCGTCTCCCTATCACCCTCAGTCTAGTGGTCAAGTAGAGCTAAGGAATAGAGAAATTAAACTAATTCTGCAAAAGACTGTCAACAGGTCTAGAAATAATTGGTCTAAGAAGCTCGAGGATGCACTGTGGGCTTATAGAACTGCCTATAAGAGTCCCATGGGCATGTCTCCGTAAAAAATGGTGTACGGTAAAGCATGTCATTTACCTCTTGAACTAGAGCATAAAGCTTATTGGGCAATCAAAGAGATCAACTTTGATTTCAAATTTGCTGGTGAGAAGAGGTTATTTGATATTAGCTCACTTGATGAACGGAGAACTCAGGCATATGAGAATGCCAAGTTGTTCAAAGAAAAGGTTAAGAGGTGGCATGATAAAAGGATACAAAAGCGTGAGTTCAATGTAGGTGATTATGTCTTGCTATACAATTCTCATTTAAGATTTTTTGCAGGTAAGCTTCTCTCTAAATGGGAAGGTCCCTATATTGTTGAGGAAGTATATCGTTCCGGTGCTATCAAGATCAACAACACATAAGGTAATTGTCTGAGAGTGGTAAATGGGCTGAGAATCAAGCATTATATCTCAGGTACTCCCATAAATGTTGAAAGCAATATTATCAATACCATAACTCCGGAAGAATACCTAAGGGATATTTATCAGCCTGTTTCAGTGTCACATCCCTGACACCTTTAGCAAGTTTGCTTTGTGCTCATGTTTTCTTTGCATTGCATCTAGGAAATTTTCAACAAGAACAAGCAAGTGATGAAGGAAAATGCTAAAACCCTAGCCACTTCTAAAAATAAAGAAAAATTCAAACTAGTTAAAATCAATGAACCCAAAGTGGCCTCAAGAAAAGTTCAATCTTTCTGATAAATCATGAAAGTAAATAAGCAATGAAGAAAACCTTTTTCTTGACACTTTAAGTGTTTTAAATAAATGCAAAAGCTACTGGTTTCAAGTTTTAAATTTGAAATCAGAAACTTTAAACTTTCAAAAATGTTGAAAACTTTAGGAATGGTTGGAAATATTCCAACAAATATTCTGGTGTGTTTAAAATAGCTTTTACAAACTATTTGGGAGCTGAAATAAATAGCAAGTTAATGAAATAGCAAGACAGAAACAAATCACAAAAAAAGAGAAAGAAATTACCTGACGCTCACCTGGCCCGGCCCATCTTCTCCTGTCGTCTTCCTCCTCGCCAGTAGGAGCAGGAGGTGGCAGCCGCGTCGCCGCGCGCCTCCACGCAGCTCCCTGGCTGCCTGGCCGCCGCCTCGCACTGGCAAGCACGGGGGTATCCACCCCGAGCCCGACCCTATCCGTTCCCCACCTCCAGTTCCCCCCCTCCTCTCGGGATGTCTCTTCCCTCCTTCTGCCGCCATTGCCACGAGCTCGAGCTCGAGCCGCCGCGCCTCTAGGCACAGGACCCCCCTTCCGAGTAGTCCAGTAGCTTCGCCTCGTCGAGCTGGTTCTCTCTGCAACGACCGAAGTCTCCCCGAGCTCTGCAACGTCCCCAACGCCATCGTCTTCAACATTCGGTCGCCGGCAAATCGACGGTGAAATGCCGGCAACAGCCCTTCCCCGAGCCATCTAAGCCCTGCTCTGCACTCCCCGTGAGCCTGCGATCACTTCCGCTCTCTTTCCCCTCGGATCCGAGCCCCCTAGCCACTGGACCATCGGACCCGTACTCCGGCAGCCGCTCCGGCTCGTCGCCGGCTTACTCCGGCCACCTATAGCTCTCCCTGAGGCCAGCAATGGATGTGGTCGAGCCTGGAGATTACTCCAGTGCTCTCAGCCTCCTTTTCCGAGCACCACAGCACGTTTTAGTGTGTCTCCGGCGAGGTTTTGCCGCGGATCTGGTCGCCGCCGGCCAGGCTCCGGCGAGGGCCGACGTGGCCAACCTAATCCAGTAGTTTAAATGCTTAAACACTCACTGACAGTGGGCCCAAGGCCAAGTCAAACACACTTAGGGGCTGGTCAGCGCGGGATTAACCCCTGAGAGGCTGACCAGTGGGCCCCCCCTGTCAGGTTTGACCTGAACAGGTCAGTTGACCTGCTGATGTCAGGCTGACGCAATAAAGGGATTTTCCAGTATAAGAATAATTCCAGAAATGTTTAAAACCTCAAAAATTCATAGAAATTAATCTATAAATCCAATGAAAATAATTTATATATGAAAAAGTATCAGAAAAATTCAAGGAATCTGAATATGTCATTTTCAAACATGTTTGAAAACGTTACAGAACCCAAAAATGCAGATTAATGAATAAGTTAATTCTTATAAATACTTTGTAATTGGAATTTGGGAAAATATTCAAATTTCACTTTCAATGACATGATCAAACACTGTCCTAATTACAAACCAGCAACCTAACATGTCATCCCATGCATTTTAACATCAAGTTGATCTGATCATCAGGTCGAATCAATTAAAATGGTATCCGAGAATACCTCGTTTGAAGTAGTATTTGAACTTGATTCAAATCAACTTCAAACCTAATACATGTTAGCCATAATAATTACCATCTTGTATTCTCATGCCATGCTCATGCATCATCTTGATTTCATATGTTTGATATTGGTTGTTGTCATTCCTATCGGTAGGCTCCGCTCCCCCGGATTCCACCGAATATCCGTCTGACGGATATTGTCACTCCTCTTAGCAACAAGGCAAGCAACCATTTTGATCATCCCGATAAATCCCATGCTCTTGCTCCTGCACTTACTTGTTGCATTAGGATCAAATGCTTCAAATGCTTTTGCCACGTTAGTTGAACCCACTTCCTTTGCATGACCTATCCTTGTCACAGTAAATAGCTGAACCTTGCAACCTAGCATACCTGGTAGTTGCTTGAGCCATGATGTGCCTTATCCTACTATGCATGCTATGCTTAGAGTTGTGTATGGTCTGTCATCTGGGAGATGAACAGAATGGTGAGAATGTGTTCGGTAAGCAAAGGTTGTGTGTTGAACCTGATTTGGTAAAGGTACCGGTGAAAGGCTGTGTAGGAGTACATGGCGGGTTGTTTCATTGGAACCGTCCTTAGGAACTGAGTTCCGTGTATGTAATCCAAGACTAGATACTACCACACGTTGGGATACTTAATTGACCCTCTCGACTTATTAATCGCTTAGTACTCGGTCCAGGAGTTGCAAGTAGTTTCTGGTGTTTATAGTCATGCTGGAGGGCGTGCATAGCGCTAACCTGAGAGGTGGGCTATGATGAGGTAGGCAGTGGCACGGTGTACCAAGTGGCACCCGGATGGTGGGCTTGGGAACCCTGCGTGTCGTGGTTTTGTCACGGCAGATGTCCTCGTGAAAGGACTTAGTACTGGAGCCATCGCACCTTGGTGGCGACTCAAAGGGGTTAAGCGGGAGAGACACGGCGACTTACCCAGGTTCGGCCCCTCGAGAAGAGGTAATAGCCTACGTCCTGCTTTGTGTGTATTGATGTGGATTCGATTACAAGGAAGGCGTAACTCGCCCTAACCTAGCACTCGATGATTTCTAACCTGCCTCTCCCCCTCCAGACTCGCCTTTATATATAGGTCGAAGCCTTAGGGTTTACAAGAGTCCCTTCCTTTTTACAAATCGTGACCACCGCGGTCTCTAAGTCACCGTCTTGTCGAATCCAGAGTCCTTCCATAAATCATAACCATCCTGCAACTTCGAACCGCCCGGGCCGAGGCCCAACTAGCCTTAAAGGATGAATCGCCTTAACAGTAACCCGGCCCATATTTGGCGGGTCACAACAGCAGGCAATATCCCCAACATTAGGCCCCAAATTGACTTGAATCTTCATGCCAATGCCCCCATTTTAGTCGAAGGCGATTCACTCTTCTGTGTTCCTCCTTGCACCAGAAATCTTAACTCGCCAATTGGTGCCGGAAAAAGTCTCTGAGCCGCCAACGCATTTCCCATCGGTACTCTCCTTAGCCCTCGATTTTCGGGAACTCCACCACAATCTCAACGGATCTTTTGGTGCGTCATTATCCCGAAATTTTCGGGCGCCATCATAGCGAATCTTTCCTTCCTCGACGGTTCCCGCTCATAGCGCCTCGATCTCCGCGCCCGTCCTGATAAATAGGCGGAAGGGACTGGGCTGACACCGGCCACCTACCAGTCCCATCAATCCCTCCACCATCATTTCAGCGAGAAGAAAACGCTCCGCATCCCGAAGGCTTCGCCGCCGGCCGCGAACTCCACCTCCGTCCGAAGAACTCCAGGGCCGCTCGCAGGCCGCCGCCGTCCGAGAAGCTCCGGCGCCGTCCGCGAACCATCGCCGTTCGAGGAGCTCCAGCGCCACCCGCAAGCCGCTGCCGTTCGAAGAGCTCCGGTGCCGCCTGCAAGCCGCTACCGTTCGAAGAGCTCCGGCGCCGTTCGAGGGAATCCAGCGCCGCCCGCACGTCGTCGCCGTCGCCAGGCTCCATCATCACCAACCTTCTTCGACCAAGATCTTCAGGTTAGGCCACTGCTTCCTTCTTTAAGGGTAGATTTAGTTCTTTGTTCTTGCCGCCGCCATTGCCATAGCTTCGAAGCTCTATGTTCGCCACCATCTTAACTGTTGAACTGATTAGTCCAAGCGCGATTAGGGCACCTAGTGTTTCGGACAATGCTATCCATCTGTTCCCTTGCGAATTTTCGCAACAGACTAGTCTTTTTGAACATGAGGCACCATCCTGATCACACACCGTTCATGTTTTAGCCACGTCCGTAAGATTTTATATCTGTTGGATAGATCCATTCCTCTTTCACTGTTTGCGAAAAACTGTTTGGAAACCTCGTTCTTCCCTTAGTGTTTCGGAAAGAATAAATGTTACCACCCATAGTAGCATCGCTTCTGAAAATAGCCCTGCTCCGATAGGTCGCCACATCAATCCAACCCGGCCTCCCAATCCGGCGGGTTAAGCAGAAGCTAGTTCCGACTTACATAATAAACGCTCGAGACACGTAATACCATTTTCTTGCCTATTTGTAGCATGGGTGCCGTTTTCAAGAGCGATTGGCTCCCCACCAAAGTTGACGATGCTGTTTTGGCGAATTACGTGAAAGCGGGCTGCTTGGATCCTCAAGACGTCATTGGATGGCGCACCGGGTTAGGAGAAAACCTACCCAACCCTAAGGAAGGAGAGATAGTAGTTTTTGTGGAACACTTAGAACGGGGTTTTAAACCGCCCGGATCTAAATTCCTTAGAGATGCCCTGAATTTTATGAATGTCCGACTCCAGGATTTGGGACCCAATTCCATAAGCAACCTGAGTCAATTCCAAGTCCTTTGCGAAGCTTATTTACGGATCGAGCCTTCCGTCCCTCTGTTTTGGTACTTCTTCCACTTGAATCGCCAGACAGAATTCCACAATGGCCCCAGTTTGGAACTCGGCGGGGTCAACGTCCAGCGTCGCCGGGATAGTCCGTTCCCTGCGCTCACTATGCCTAGACATCCCAAGGGCTGGGGTGAATCTTGGTTCTACTGCAAGGAAACATCCCCTGCCGGCGAAAACAAACTTCAGGGTTACAGGCCAAGCCGCCTCCCAGTCAACTTCAAGCTCCCTGACAAGCTCACCGAGGAAGAAGAGTCGGAATTCGTCCCAATTCTGTCCGAACTGAGATCCTTGACGAATAACGGTCTCACCGGGGTTGACTTGATTCGCTGCTGGGTCGAATGGCGGATCCTTCCTCTGAGCCGCCGAGATGGCCTGATGTGCGATTTTGACGGTACTCTGGATCATCCCCAATGCTACTTCCACACAACGTTAACGGAAAAAGACATAGTCACCATCATCAGGAAGCTGACCGGCGAACCTGCAGCGAAATGCGGCCAAATCGGCCTTAAGCCCTTCTGCAAGATTAACCCGGCACCCAAGGTAACCAAAGCTAACTTGCCCTCAATTTTTATTTCATCTGGTTTACTGTCATCATGACTTCATGCCATATCCCCTTCCAGAAAGGCGACAAGTTCTGGTCCAGGAGACCTAAGAAACAAGCCATGAAGAGTGCTAAGCCGCCTTCCAAGAAAAACAAAGGCAAAGGCAAATCGGCTGCGGCCGAGCCATCTGAAGTCGACGAATCTCAAGCTGGCGACGCACTCTCAGAGGTACCAATCCGTCCTCATTTTCACTCGCCACTCATCACCCTTTTAACTTTTACTTATCTCTCGCTCCTCTTATAACAGAATGAAGATAACGAGAGCCAGGAAGACTCTGTCGAGGTAATTTCCGTCTCTTCCGATTCATCTCCTTCTCCACCTAAGCCGGCCCGGCGAATATGTGGAAAAGTACCTCTCTCACATCCAAATGCCCATTTGGACCCAAATTTCTTACTGAAGAAAACGCAGCACGCCTCGAAACGGAAAACGCGAAGTCATTCTGGCGACCTGACACCTGGCTTGCCAACAAGGAACAAAAGAAAACCAAGCGAGGTACCTCCTTTTCTTATTTGAGCAACCATTATTCGTGCTGCTTTGGATCACAGTCCTAACCCACCAGTATTATCGATGTACCAATTCTGCAGGATTCTCCCCCCACTTCTAGCGACTCAGTGATGTCGACCCTTCCACCAATGATCCGAGTCCCGGGGTAAGTTCCTTGTCCTGATCTTTGAGAATAATATTATTTTTTAATAATAATTTCTTTTCTAACACGCCTATCTCTTTTATTAGGGCGCAAGCCAAAAAGAGGAAGACCAGTGGATCAAACCCTGACGCCACTCCTGAACCTCCAAGGAAAGCTACTCCGACTCAAGAGGATCCGAGTCAAAACGAGCCGACAATTCAAGCAAACCCTCCTGAGTCGCCCAAAGGATCAGCGGATGTCCCTAGATCACCGGTCGTAATGGCGAAAGCTGATGACCCAGATGCTGTAGTCATTACTGGTTTTGGTTTTTCCAAGCCGGCAGAGACAATTCTCTCCAAACATACAGCATCCCCTTCTCCATCAATTCTCGAGTCTGGGCCTTCCAAGGCGAAGCTTTCTGACTATGCAGGTCTGGAGTTTAAAGAGCTCTGTTCTGGCTTCGCAAGTCGCCTGGAAGCGAGTTACGAGATGGAAAAGAATCTGCTGAAGATGTTAAATAACAAACATGAGGTAAAAATTTATACTCTATATTATCCTCAGCAACCCCCAAGGGCCGGGTCATCAGTAAAATGATGAGCCGGGTCTTTTAAAAGCTTCGCGACCAGTAACCCCCAAGGGTCGGGTCATCAGTAAAATGATGAGCCGGGTCTTGATTTCTGTATAATTTACCTTGAAAAATTATACATTAGCCCCCAAGTGTCAGGGGTATTGCCTTGCAATAATTCTGAGACTTGTCTCTGTTTTTAAATTTTGAACAGGAAAGCCTTGCCCAGACCGAACTGGCCCTGGGCGACTTAAGGAAAAACTTGGCTGACCAACAAGATGCCCGAGCTCAGTCGGAAGACAAATATAAGCTGGCTCTGGTTGAACTGGAAAAACTCAAAGCCGAGTTAGAAAGAACTCAGGCTGACCACAGCGCGGTTTCGACGAGAGCCAAAAAAGCAGAAGCAAAGCTGGCAACTGTGCAGCAGGAGCTATCTGGCTTAAAGCGCCATATTTCCAACATGACTCAAGCCATCTTTTTGGTAAGCTTTACCTAACTCGCCAATCTTATCCTCTTCCTTTGGCAAAATTCCTCAATGTTTAACTTACCGGTTATTTAATCACAGGCTCGAGAGTCGCCAATCTGCAAGACGACAGCGTGTTGATGCTGAAGGCGATCTATACACTGACGGAACAACTGTACACAGGCAGTGTGCTGACCGTCAAAGCTGTGATCGGTGCAAAGGAGCCCATAACTTCTATCAAGAAGGTGCTTGGACATCTATCCACACTGCCTCCCCAGATCGGCGAGTTAACCCGATCAGCCGCCCGGAAGGGTGTCCTGACGGCTCTGAGTCGCTGCCTGGCGTATGCTCCAGAAATTAATTTGGAAGAAGTGGCTGGCGGCTTCCCTCAGCTTAAAGATGACGGCTCGGAGTTCGTGGAAGAGGACTACCAGAAGGTTGTCAATGATTCTCGACTGGCGCAACTCAACTTGCCGCCAGCCTTGACTTGACAAAATATCAGGCGGCTTACGATGACAAGAATAAGAAAATCAGCCCGCCAACCTTCGTGGTGACCAACCTTATCCCTCGGCGACCCAAGAATCCCTTTGACTGGGAAACAGACCTGTCATCAATCTTGACCGATGAAGATGATTTTGCCTCTTTGTCCAGATGCAACTGGGTCTTGGGCGATTTACAAATCGAAGCTGGTCAGAGCTCACGCCAGAACTTAGCGGAATAGGTTTTCCTTGACTTTGGCCCAAGAGCCATGTAATAGTCAGTACTATCTTTTGATGACATCTCCTGCAAAAAACCCTTATACCACCTTTGAGGCGGTTTAAAATATTTTGTTAACCTTTATCAGAATCGCCTGAAATGCTCAATCCGCCAAGGATGAAAAACCTTGAGCACATTATGGTCGCGACAGGAGGGGGGCGAGTCAGGAAACTCGTGCACCCATCCTAAATGCAAGTTTCGTCGGCTCATACGGTCGCGACAGGGGGAGGCGAGTCAGAAAGCTCGTGTACCCACCCTTAATGCAGGTTTCGTCGGCTCATACGGTCGCGACAGGGGGAGGCGAGTCAGAAAGCTCGTGCACCCACCCTTAATGCAGGTTTCGTCGGCTCATACGGTCGCGACAGGGGGAGGCGAGTCAGAAAACTCGTGCACCCACCCTTAATGCAGGTTTCGTCGGCTCATACGGTCGCGACAGGGGGAGGCGAGTCAGAAAACTCGTGCACCCACCCTTAATGCAGGTTTCGTCGGCTCATACGGTCGCGACAGGGGGAGGCGAGTCAGAAAGCTCGTGCACCCACCCTTAATGCAGGTTTCGTCGGCTCATACGGTCGCGACAGGGGGAGGCGAGTCAGAAAGCTCGTGCACCCACCCTTAATGCAGGTTTCGTCGGCTCATACGGTCGCGACAGGGGGAGGCGAGTCAGAAAGCTCGTGCACCCACCCTTAATGCAGGTTTCGTCGGCTCATATGGTCGCGACAGGGGGAGGCGAGTCAGAAAGCTCATGCACCCACCCTTAATGCAGGTTTCGTCGGCTCATACGGTCGCGACAGGGGGAGGCGAGTCAGAAAGCTCGTGCACCCACCCCTAATGCAGGTTTCTTCGGCTCATACGGTCGCAACAGGGGGAGGCGAGTCAGAAAGCTCGTGCACCCACCCTTAATGCATGTTCTGTCGGCTCATAAGGTCGCAACAGGATGTCATAAAATTGCTCTTTCTTTTTCTTAAAGAAGAAGCCCCCCGAGTCAGGGAAACATTATATTATTCCATAATAAAAAACTGAAAAACTTACAAAGCATGGAGTTTTAAGAACTCAAGTGTAATAAGGCCGCAAATGGGCAATATTCCAAGGGCGAGTTGACTCAGCCCCCGTAGTCGGTCGATCAGACCGAAGATCCATCAAGTAGTAAGAACCATTGCGGAGGTTCTTGCTGACAGCGAAAGGTCCCTCCCAAGGGGGCGAAAGCTTGTGCATGCCTGCCCGATCTTGTATCAGTTGAAGCACCAAATCGCCTTCCTGGAAGGTCCGACTCTTCACCCGGCGGTTATGATAACGCCGCAGATCTTGCTGATAGATCGCCGAACGAGCCGCTGCTAAGTCGCGTGCCTCTTCCAAGGCGTCCAAAGAGTCCTGACGCGCCAGCTCATTGTCCTGCTCCACATATGCGGCGACTCTAAGAGAATCATGCCTTATGTCAGTAGGGAGGACGGCCTCTGCACCATAGACCAAGAAGAAAGGGGTGAACCCCGTGGACCGATTCGGGGTGGTTCGGATGCTCCATAATACCGAAGGTAACTCCTCCACCCAACATCCTGGAGTCCTTTCCATGGGAATTATGAGCCGAGGTTTGATCCCTCGCAAAACTTCCTGATTCGCCCGCTCGGCCTGTCCGTTTGACTGCGGGTGAGCAACCGCAGAGATATCAAGCCGGATATGTTCACGGCGACAGAAATCCAGCATCGCTCCTTGGGACAAGTTAGTACCATTGTCTATGATGATACTGTGCGGATATCCAAAACGGAAAATCAGCTTCTTCAGAAATTTTACCGCAGTCTCCGCGTCGCAAGCCCCAACTGGCTCCGCCTCAATCCACTTAGTGAATTTATCAACCGCCACCAATAAGTGAGTTTTCTTGTTGGAGGACATCTTAAAGGGACCGACCATGTCCAGCCCCCAGACCGCGAAAGGCCAAGTAATGGGGATCATCCTCAATTCTTGAGCCGGCACATGAGCCTGTCTTCCGTATCGTTGGCACCCCTCACACCGCCGTACTATATCTTCTGCATCTGCGTGAGCCGTCCACCAGAAGAAACCGTGTCGAAAGGCTTTTGATACCAAAGAACGTGACCCGGCGTGATGTCCGCAGTCTCCAGAATGGATGTCATTAAGGATCGTGCATCCTTCCTCGGAGGAGACGCACCGCTGAAAGACCCCTGAAGCACTTCGTTTATATAGCTCGCCATTAATGATGACCATGGACTTGCTACGCCGAACAATCTGACGAGCCAAAACTTCGTCTGTAGGTAACTCGCCACGGGCAAGGTAAGCTAGATAAGGAAGAGCCCAATCCGGAGCGATATGGAGAGCCGCCACAAGCTGAGACTCGGGATCTGGTATCGCCAATTCCTCCTCCGTGGGTACAGTCACGGATGGTTTATGCAAGATATCCAAGAAGACATTAGGGGGGACCGGTTTTCTCTGTGAGCCGAGTCGCGAGAGGGCATCAGCTGCTTCGTTGAGTCGCCGATCAACATGATCAACTTGGTATCCATGAAAATAGTCCGCCACGTCAGATACGGCTCGCCTGTAAGCCGCCATCATAGGATCTCGAGAGTCCCAGGTGCCCGAAACCTGTTGCGCCACCAGATCTGAGTCCCCAAAACATCTGACTCGGGTTAGGTTCATCTCTTTTGCTAGTCGCAAACCGTGGAGCAGAGCTTCATACTCTGCCGCGTTATTTGTACAAGGGAACATGAGCCGGAGGACGTAGCAGAACTTATCTCCTTGAGGGGATATCAACACCACACCAGCCCCCGAGCCCTCCAACTGCCTGGATCCATCAAAATAAATAGTCCAATAGGTAAGGTCAGGGCGATCTTCCAGAGCCTGAAGCTCCGTCCAATCATTGACGAAATCAACTAGTGCCTGAGACTTGATGGCCGTGCGGGGGGTATACTGAATGTGATGTGACCCAAGTTCTATCGCCCATTTGGCGATTCGCCCTGTTGCCTCGCGGTTTTGGATGACGTCGCCGAGGGGCGCGGAACTGACCACGGTGATTGGGTGTTCTTGGAAATAATGTTTAAGCTTCCGACTCGCCATGAACACCCCATAGACCAGTTTTTGCCAATGGGGGTATCGTTGTTTGGAGAGAGTTAACACCTCACTGATAAAGTACACCGGGCGTTGTACCGGGTATTCCTTTCCTTCCTCCTTTCTTTCGACGACCACAGCCACGCTAACCGCTTTGGAATTCGCGGCGATATACAGAAGCATAGGCTCCTTTTCAGTCGGGGCCGCCAGGACCGGCGGGTTAACCAGTTGATGTTTCAAGGCCTGAAGTGCCTCGTCGGCTTCCTCTGTCCACACGAATCGGTCAGACTTCCTCAACAATTGATAGAGCGGAATAGCCTTTTCTCCGAGGCGGCTTACAAAACGACTGAGAGCCGCGATACGACCCGCCAATCGCTGAACTTGGTTAACATTCGTCGGCTTGCCGAGGGAGGCAACTGCTTCAATTTTGTCCGGGTTAGTCTCGATGCCGCGCTCCGATACCAAGAAACCCAGTAGTTTTCCCGCAGGTACGCCGAAAACGCACATGGTAGGATTTAGCTTCATCTGATATACCCGTAAATTATCAAAGGTTTCCTTAAGGTCTTCCAGAAGTGTCTCCTCCCGGCGGGTCTTGATCACAATGTCGTCAACATAAGCATGGACGTTGCGGCCAATTTGGCTGTGAAGACAATTCTGGATGCAACGTTGGTAAGTCGCCCCTGCGCTCTTGAGCCCGAATGGCATGGACACATAGCAAAAGGCCCCGAAGGGGGTTATGAAAGCAGTCTTTTCTTGATCTTCCACAGCCATTTTGATCTGATGATAACCTGAGTAAGTGTCCAAAAAGCACAATCGTTCGCATCCCGCCACCGAGTCGATGATTTGGTCGATGCGGGGAAGAGCGAAAGGGTCCTTGGGCAAGCTCTATTGAGGTCCGTATAGTCAATACACATACGGAAAGTGCCATTCTTCTTGAGTACTAACACCGGGTTAGCTAGCCATTTGGGGTGAAAGACTTCCACGATGAACCCGGCGGCTAAAAGACGGGCGACTTCCTCTCCAATCGCCTTCCGTCGCTCCTCGTTAAACCTGCGGAGGTATTGTTGGACAGGTTTGCATTTTGGGTCAATATTAAGATGGTGCTCAGCGAATTCTCTCGGTACACCCGGCAAGTCAGAGGGTTTCCATGCGAAGATGTCCTGATTCTCACGGATGAATTCGATGAGCGCGCTTTCCTATTTGGGGTCCAGACCCGCCCCAATGGTAAACTGCTTGGATGAATCGCCAGGGACGAAGTCGACTGTCTTCGTGTCATCCGTTGGCTTGAACTTGAGGGGCGACTCGGAATCTGTAGTCGGTTTCTTGAGTGGTGTCATGTCCGCCGGGTCAACATTGGCCCGGTGGTTCTTGAGCTCTTCCGCCGCGCAGGGGACTTCCGCGTAGGCCGCGTCTCCTTCCTCACACTCCTTTGCAATCCTTCTATCTCCGTCGACCGTGATGGGCCCTTTAGGACCAGGCATTTTGAGCTTGAGGTAGACGTAGCACGGGCGGGCCATGAAGCGAGCGTAAGCCGGTCGTCCGAACAACGCATGGTACGGGCTTTTTAATTTGACCACCTCGAAGACCAGAGACTCCGACCTGTAGTTCTGTGCAGTTCCAAACGCTATTGAAAGCCTGACCCGGCCAATCGGATAAGCGGATTTGCCAGGGACGATGTCGTGGAAAACTGTGGTTGAAGGCATCAAGTCTTTCTCTAATAGATTCATCCTCCGGAAGGTGTCGAAGTATAGGATATTAATGCTGCTGCCGCCATCCATCAGTACTTTCGATAGAGTGTAGCCCGCTACTTGGGGAGCCACGACCAAGGCCAGGTCGCCCGGGTTATCTATTCTCGGCGGGTGAACCTCTCTGCTCCATGTTATGGTCTGTTCGGACCAGTGGAGATATCTGGGAACGGCCGGCTCAATTACGCTGTACGCCTGGTGATTTACCTTTTTATCACGTCTGCAAGCATTAGTGGTGAAAACATGGTATTGCCCATTACTTAGCTGTTTAGGATTGTTGCGGAAGCCCCCATGGTCATCCTGGTCCTGCGGAGCCCCCTGCGCGGGGGGGGGGGGGGCTGCTGGAAGACTCCTGGAGGGTTGTACCACCGGTGGTGGTGCACCGGGTATTGGCCGCCGCCTGGCTGCGGCCCCCTGGGCCTCTTGTTCGGGAAAACCGCCGAAGGGATTGGGCCTTTGGTTGGGCGCGGCGAGTTGGTCTTGGCGACGGTTCGGGTCTTCGCTCTGGCTCTTCTTGATCGCCTCGGCCCGAAATTCCCGCATCACGAAACAGTTCTCCCAGGAGTGGCCCACCGGGCCGTCGGCCGTGGCGTGGTGCGGGCAAGGGCCTTTGAGCAGCTCTTCGTAATTACGCGGTCTTTTCCCGCTGAAGCCTCGATTCTTCTTTTTGCCGTCATTGGCGTTGGTGTTGGCAACCAGATCCGAGGGCTCCTCATGCGGCCTACGCTTGCCGTTGGTCCCCTGGTTATGACGGTTGCGGCCTTGGAGGCGGGTGTGCTTATTCGTTGAATCGCCCTTCTTGGGCGAGTTACCCTTACCATCCTCGCCGGGATCCTTGGTATCATCGGCTTCGGCGTACCTAGTGAGGGTATCCATCAGCTCGCCCATATCCTGAACTTTCCGTTTGAGTCGCCCCAGCTTCTGGACCAGCGGTTCGTAGTGGCAGTTGTGCTCGAGGATAAGCACAGCTTGCGCTGCCGTGATGCCATCCGATGAATGGATAATTTCCGCGACTCGCCGCGACCAATGATGCACCGACTCATCCGGGCGTTGCACGCAGTGTTGTAAGTCGACGATTGTCATCGGTCGTTTGCAGGTTCCCCGGAAGTTTTTGATGAAACGTTCCTTTAACTCGGCCCAGGACTGGATAGAATTGGGGGGTAAGTTTTTCAACCAAGTGCGTGCCGATCCCTCGAGCATCATGGTGAAATATATGGCGCAAACCGCCTCGTTTACGTCGAGCATGTCCATGGCGATCTCATAGCCCTCGATCCAAGACGTTGGTTCGAGGTCTGGTGTGTAATTAGGCACCTTTCTCGGTCCTTTCAAGTCCTTGGGCATTCTTTCGTTTCGAAGGGCCAGGGACAAGAAGGGCACCCCAACTCGCCCTCCGGTCCCCGCGGGAGGAGTCTGAGCCTCTTGAGTGTTGGGTGGACCTCCGCCCGGCGGGTCCCGCTCGGGCGGGTTGTCCTGCGGGAGGTGTCGCGGGGCGCTGTTTACGGCGGGCTGATCCTCCGTCCAATCCCTGGTATAGCTCGCCTGGGGGTGGAGTGTGGCCGTTCGGGGCTGTGTGAGAACTGCGCGTTCTGGACCACCGCCGTTTTCAATATCTCAATGGCGTTCCTTGCTTCGATCTCAGCTGGGGTGTTGCCGTGGATCGGGAGGGACTCTAGATGGCTAGTTGCGGCAAGCACGTTATCCACCGGGTTAGAGAAGTGGCCTCGGGGGGTACGGAAACGAGGGATTTGACCCTCAGTCGGCTGAATCGGCGGGTTAGGAGGGCGGCCCATCCCTCCTGCTGGAGTGGCTCCCATCCCGGGCGTTTGGGGAGTGTCGAACAGGCAAGTCGGATTGAGATCATGGGGCAGGCGTCCCTGGTGCCTCCGCTGATGGACGGCGTCGGATGCGCGCTGCTGTCTTTCGAGCCGCCAATTGTCGGTGTTCAACCGCATCCTTTCGGCCGTAATCTGGGCCTGTCGAGTTTCCATCCTGGCGGACTCCGTCTCAGCATCCTGATGGGCCTTTGCCACCGCCTCCCTCAGTTTTGCTATCTCCGCATTTATCTCTCCTTGGTTCTCTGGCGTGAGGGGGGTTGACATTAGTCTTGTGATTTCCGCCGCTAAATCCACTAGGACTGCTGACGCACTTCTGGACGTCCCGCCGGTTCCATCGCCCCCGGCGGGGTTCGGTGCGGGTTGAGTCGCCCCAGCCATGTAGATGGCAATCTGGTGGCGGGTCCGATCGAGGATTTCCGGATCCATGGCCAATGACAAGCCCCCAAGACCGTCTCCGTGGAGGGACTGGATGGAATCGGAATCGCCCATGAATGACTCGTCGTCAGAGTTGACGGGGGTGACCTCCTGAGCCGCCGCGCGCTCTGGCTCCTCCGACCCCTGTGTGAAACCCACAAAGACCGGGCGAGTCAGATTCCGGGTTATGAGTGGATGAACGTACCTGGCCGGCTCGACGATGTCGGAGGAGGTGTCCGGCTCAGGAACGGATGACCCGATCATGCCGATGAAGACGTTGATCTTGCCGAAGGGGACCCTGTAGCCTGATTCGAGAGAATTTGCTTCAGGTCCCCATCGCCGGTTGTCGATGTAGGCTATGCCGCGTCGGCTCCAAGTCATGAGCGCCGCCGCATAACTCCGAGACCCTGGTAGGGCTCCCTTTGAGAACTCAACTCCAGGCCCCACGGTGGGCGCCAACTGTGGTGGTTTTGTCACAGCAGATGTCCTCGTGAAAGGACTTAGTACTGGAGCCATCGCACCTTGGTGGCGACTCAAAGGGGTTAAGCGGGAGAGACACGGCGAGGTTCGGCCCCTCGAGAAGAGGTAATAGCCTACGTCCTGCTTTATGTGTATTGATGAGGATTCGATTACAAGGAAGGTGTAACTCGCCCTAACCTAGCACTCGATGATTTCTAACCTGCCTCTCCCCCTCCAGACTCGCCTTTATATATAGGTCGAAGCCTTAGGGTTTACAAGACTCCCTTCCTTTTTACAAATCGTGACCACCGCGGTCTCTAAGTCGCCGTCTTGTCGAACCCAGAGTCCTTCCATAAATCATAACCATCCTGCAACTTCGAACCGCCCGGGCCGAGGCCCAACTAGCCTTAAAGGATGAATCGCCTTAACAGTAACCCGGCCCATATTTGGCGGGTCACAACAGCAGGCAATATCCCCAACACTGCGCACATCGTTTGAGGCCATGGCGGAAACCTCGGCCGGACTTCCGTACGGGTTACTCTCAGATAGGCGATAAACCTGGACTAGGTAATAATGTGGTTAACGGTCGTGGCCGACTCCCTTGCTGGGCTTCCGCTTGAAGGTTGCCGAGGTGCATGACGTGCACATGGCGATAAGTGGCGAGAGCGTGTGTGACGAAGTACACCCCTGCAGGGTTATGATCTATTCGAATAGCCGCGTCCGCGGATATGGACTACTTGGAGACATATGTTGTTCATAGATAACTTAAATGGCTACTCATAAAATTGTCAAGATAAGCGTGAGTGTCGTGGACGGCATTTCCGTATGGAGACGGAATGATTCCACGATGGTGTATTGTTGTGGTGTTAGTGAACTCATGTGCGAGAAACCAAGTTGTCCAAATTATTTAAAAATGCAAGTCGTCTAGCCACAAGTCAAATGCTGGCTTCCCGCATGAAACCCCACCATACCTTGTTGATACATTGCATGAGTAGTTAGTTATCCTAAAGTCTTGCTGAGTACTTCCGTACTCATGCTTGCTTAATAAATGTTGCAGAGGTTGCTAATGACCCTAACGGAGGGTTCTTCATAGACATCGACGACGACGAGTAGCTGGTGTCCGAGCTACGATCTGGCCCTAGGTTGGGTCTGTAGTATAGTCAGGCCATGTGCCTTCTAGTTGCACCTGTCTGTACTTAGACAGTTTTAAACTCTTCCGCTGGCTTGTAACTGAATGACTGCTATTATGGGTCGTGAGACCCTTACTGTGTAATATTATGTGTGTGGCTCTTCCGAGCCTCTTAAATAAAGCTTGTATGTTTATGGTTATGTTGTGATGCAATCGATGTATCTATACATATCGGTATGCCATGCGTACGTGTGTCGTACTTGATATGTATGGGGTTCGATTACCTATTCGTGAATTTGAGTAGCACTCCTTACAGGGAAATGCCCCTTTGTGATCCAACGAGCCATGGTAGCTCGCTACTGCTCCGGACACATTGGTTGACCGGCATGTGTCCTTCTTAGCTGCTGTGTCTGCCCCCTTTGGGGAAATGTCACGCGATGTAATGCACTCCTTGTAGCTTGCTACGACTCGTCTACACTCGCTGGTGACCGACGCCTGCTTTGTTGGGTCATGTATGCCTGTCCTTGTGCGGTACTGCCACTTTGGTTTATGACTAGACTTGTCGATCCGGGTTCTTTGACATTGGAATGCTAAAAAACTATTGCATACGCGAGTCAAAAGGCGCAAACGGTCCCGGCTAAGGTAAGTCTGCAGCCGTGGAGTTAACCGTGCGTGAAACCGCAAAGGGATGCGATGTGTTTCAGGCTGGATTCCTATGGCTTAGGATCGGGGTCCCGACATTCAGACTCCGAAAACGAAGAGGTATGTGATTCGGTAAGAAAACAGACTCCAAAACTTTTCCAGTAGTAATTTTTCTCCGTTTTGGAATATTTGAAAAAATAGAAAAATTGGAAGTAGTCCGGAAAGCGTGCGAGGAGGCGACAAGCCTGCCAGGCGCGGGCCCACCCCTGGCCGCGCCTAGGGGGCTTGTGGCCACCTCTTGTGCCTCTCGGACTCCGTTTTCGTGCGGAGTACTCCTTCTGGTCTAGAAAAAATCATTATATATTCTCCCGTAAGGTCTAACCCTCGTATCACGCAAATTTCCTCTATTTTCGTTTCGACCCTGTTTGTGTTGCAGATCTAGATCGCTATGACGTCCCCAAAAGCTCCGAAGGACAAGATCTTCGAGAAGGTCATTAATCCCTACCTCTCGGAAGTGCTGCAACACCGTCAATCTATCGAGATGCGTGAGGGGATGTTGTACATCAGTGATGTTGAGGGTCCCAAGAAGACCGGAAGCATGGAGGCGAGGCTCGAAGCAATGGAGAAACAAGTCTTCAAGTGCCAAGGGATGGTGGAGTGTGGACTCAACACCAACCACATGATGATCACGGAGTTCACCAGCAAGCACAGGATGGATGCCAATGACATTGGGAAGCACCTCTCCAGGCTCTATGACAGGATTGATCACCTCGAGGCCCAGATTTATGACCTGCAGAACCAAAACTGTGAGTATGAGTATAGATTTAAATCAATACGGTTGGCTGCTGATTTGAGGAATCCAGAGACTCGTTCATCTTTCCATGATGGAGCACCTATGCCTTGGAAGAAGGAGGATCAAACCCATGTTGCAACAACTCCACCACCATCAACCTCCAAAGGAAGACAACTAAGCATGGGTTTGGGCAATCCCCTTGGCTTGTGCCAAGCTTGGGGGAGTAGCCCCGGTATCGTATCACCATCACATCTTTTGCCTTTACCTTTGTTTTAGTTTGTTCCTTTTCAGTTTTCTCTTTCTCTAGTAGATTAAAGGTCTTAATGTTTTAGTCTTAAGTTTTTCTTCGTCTCACCCCCGATGTATTCGAGCTCGTGAGCCATATAATAAAGAGTGTCTTAGTTAAGGGCTTTGCCTCATGCCTTGATCAAAAGATTGAGGAAAGAACAAAAGCATGGAAGATCATGTAATGATCTTATGGGAAGTGATGGCTTCACATATAAAAAGAATGATGATTGAAACTTGTTGAGGGTAGACAAATGTTGACCTTGGTCATTGTTGCAATTAATAGGAAGTGATATAGAAGGAGAGGTTCACATATAAATATATCATCTTTGACACCATCTATGATTGTGAACACTCACTAAACTATTACATGCCTAGAAGTAGATGTTGGACAAGGAAGACAACATAATGAATTGTGTTTGCTTGGTTCCGAACAATGTTATATGACTAGAGATCTCTTAGCATGTGACGATTGCTTCCACCTCATATTAGCCAAAACTCCCGCACCAAGTAGAGATACTACTTGTGCATCCATAAACCTTCAACCCAGTTTTGCCATGAGAGTCCACCATAACTACCTATGGATTGAATAAGATCCCTCAAGTATGTTGTCATCGGTGCAAGCAATAAAAATTGCTCCCTAATATGTATGATCTATTAGTGCGTGGAAAATAAGCTTTGTACGAACCTGTGATGAGGAAGACATAAAAGCGACAGACTGCATAATAAAGTTCTTTATCACAGGAGGCAATATAAAGTGACGTTCCTTCACACTAGGAGGACACACATCCAAACCTCAAAAGCGCATGACAACCTCTGCTTCCCTCTGCGAATGGCCTATCTTGTATCTTTACTTCTTGCCCTTGAAAGAGTCATGGTGATCTTCACCAATTCCTTATTTTACCTTTATCTTGGCTAACGTCATATGCTAGGGAAAGATCTATATTCATATGTCAACTTGGAGGTAAGCATTCATGAATTATTATTGTTGACATTACCCTTGAGGTAAATGGTTGGGAGGCGAATGTCGGGACCCCGATCCTAAGCCATAGGAATCCAGCCTGTAACACATCGCATCCCTTTCAGGTCTCATGCACGGTTAACCCCACGGCTGCAGCCTTACCTTAGCCGGGACCGTTTGCGCCTTTTGACTCGCGTATGCAATTGTGTCGCTAGAAATCCAATGACAAAGAACCGGGATCGACATGTCTAGTCATAAACCAAAGTGGAAGTTCCGCACACGGACATGCATACATGACCCGGCAAAGCAGGTGTCGGTCACCAGCAAATGTAGACGAGTCGTAGCAAGCTACAAGGACTCCATTACATCGCGTGACATTTCCCCAGAGGGGACAAATACATCAGCTAAGAAGGACACAAGCCGGTCAACCAATGTGTCCGGAGCAGTAGCGAGCTACCATGGCTCGTTGGATCACAAAGGGGCATTTCCCTGTAAGGAGTGCTACTAAAGTTCACGGCTAGGTAATCGAACCCCATACATATCAAGTACGACACACATACGCATGGCATACCGATATGTATAGATACATCGATGGCATCACAACATAACCATAAACATACAAGCTTTATATAAAAGGCTCGGAAGAGCCACACACATAATATTACACAGTAAGGGTCTCACGACCCATCATAGCAGTCATTCAGTTACAAGCCAGCGGAAGTGTTTAAAACTGTCTGAGTACAGATAGGTGAGACTAGAAGGCACATGGCCTGACTATACTACAGACCCAACCTAGGGCCAGATCGTAGCTGGGACACCAGCTACTCGTCGTCGTCGATGTCTAGGAAGAACCCTCCGTTAGGGTCATTAACAACCTCTGCAACAATTATTAAACAAACATGAGTACGGAGGTACTCAGCATGACTTTAGGATAACTATCTACTCATGCAATGTATCAATAAGGAGTTGTGGGGTTTCATGCGGAAAGCCAGCATTTGACTCGTGGCTAGAAAACTTGCATTTTAAAACAATTTTTGACAACTTGATCTCTCGCACACGAGTCCACTAACACCACAACAATACTCCATCATGGAATCATTCCGTCTCCATACGGAAATGCCGTCCACGACACTCACGCTTATCTTGAGAATTTTATGAGTAGCCATTGAAGTTATCTATGAACAACATATGTCTCCAAGTAGTCCATATCCGCGGACGCGGCTATTCAAATAGATCATAACCCTGCAGGGGTGTACTTCGTAACACACACTCTCGCCACTTATCGCCATGTGCACGTCATGCACCTCGGCAACCTTCAAGCGGAAGCTGAGCGAGGGACTCGGCCACGACCGTTAACCACACTAGTACCTAGTGCAGGTCTATCGCCTATCTGAGGATAACCCGCACGGAAGTCCGGCCAAGGTTTCCGCCACGGCCCCAAACGATGTGCGCAGGGTTCCCAAGCCCACCTCTCAGGTCAGCACTATGCACGGCCTCCAGCATGACTATAAACACCAGAAACTACTTGCAACTCCTGGACCGAGTACTAAGCGATTAACAAGTCGAGCGGGGTCATATTTCAGGGCCCAGCATGTGGTAGTATCTTGTCTTGGATTACATACACGGAACTCAGTTCCTAAGGACGGTTCCAATGAAACAACCCGCCATGTACTCCTACACAGCCTTTCACCGGTACCTTTACCAAATCAGGTTCAACACACAACCTTTACCTACTGAACACATTATCACAATTCTGTTCATCTCCCAGATGACAGACCATACACAACTCTAAGCATAGCATGCATAGTAGGATAAGGCACATCATGGCTCAAGTAACTACCAGGTATGCTAGGTTGCAAGGTTCAGCTATTTAATGTGACAAGGATAGGTCATGCAAAGGAAGTGGCTTCAACTAACGTGGCAAAAGCATTTGAAGCATTTGATCCTAATGCAATAAGTAAGTGCAGGAGCGAGAACATGGGATTTATCAGGATGATCAAAATGGTTGCTTGCCTTGTTGCTCAGAGGAGTGACAATATCCGTCAGACAGATATTCAGTGGAATCCGGAGGAGCGGAGCCTACCGAAGAGAGTGACAACAATCAATAACAAGCATATGCAACAAGATGATGCATGAGCATGGCATGAGGATGCAAAGTGGTATACTATTATAGCTAACATTTATTAGGTTTGAAGTTGATTTGAAATAAATTCAAATATTACTTCAAACGAGGTATTCTCGGATACCATTTTAATTGATTCGACCTGATGCTCAGATCAACTTGCTTTTAACATGCATGGAATGACATGTTAGGTTGCTGGCTTGTGATTTGGACAGTGTTTGATCATATCATTTGTAGTGAAATTTAAATAATTTCCAAATTCCATCTCCAAAGTATTTATAAGAGTTAACTTATTCATTAATCTATATGTTTGGTTTCAGTAACATTTTCAGATTCCTTGAATTTTTCTGATACTTTTTCATATATAAATTATTTTCATTGAACTTACAGATTATTTTCTATGATTTTAGAAGTTTTAGACATTTCTGGAATTATTTTTATATTGGAAAATCCTTTATTGCGTCACGGTGACGTCTCTGGTCCACAGGGGCTGGGCCAGGTCAAACCTGACCAGTGGGGGTCCACTGGTCAGTGACCAGGGGCTAATCCCCGAGTTGACCAGCCCCTAACTGGGGTTTGACCCACCCTGGGGCCCACTATCAGTGGCTAGGGGGGGTGTTTAGTGGGTTAATTAGTTCACCACGTCGGCCCCCACCGGAATCTCGCCGGCGACGACCAAAACAGTGGCGAGTTCTCGCCGGAGTTGAGCTAAACGGCGCTACAGGCATCGGTTTTGGGCATGGTTTAGTTCTATGGCTAGCTAGCAAAGCACCACATCTAAAGGGGAAGTAGCTGGACCCAGTGGTCACCGGAATCCACGCCGGCGAGGAGGTCAGCGACGGCTGCGGCTCGGGCATCGTCGGGAGTGGCGTTGCAGGACACTAGCGAGCTGGGAGAGGGGCTCTACGGCATCTACAGAGCTCCAGGAGCTCATTTCTGAGCTCGGTCTCGCGAACGGGGTACCACAACGACGGCAAGGACATGGCCGACGACGAGGACCTTCGGGCTCTGGCGGCTAATGGGGTTAGAGGAGGGGAATGGCATCGGGAAGAGGGGGCTGGGAAGAAGAGCTCACGGCGGTTCTCGTGAGGCTGCCGGCAGGGTCGGGGAGGACCGGGAGGCGACGGATAGACGGCGACCGAAGCTTCGGGGAGAGAGAGATCCGAGAGGGGGAGGGGAACGAGAGGCAGAGGGGAGGAGATAAGGTAGGGGAGGAGGAGGAGATAAGGTAGGGGAGGAGGCCTCCAGCGGCGAGCAGGCAGACATGAGGTGGTCGGGGCTGGCCGCCGTGCTCATCTTCCCCTCTGCCTACTGGCTGGAGGAGGAAGATGATCGGGGAGCCCCTGGTGGGCTGGGCCGGCGACAGATAACAGGTAAGCCTCTCTTATCTCTTTTTCTTCTATTTTGTTTCTGTTTTATTTACTGACATTGTTTCCCATTTATTTTGGCTTCACAAACAAACTATAAATAGTTTGAAAACTGGTGGGGTGTTTGTTGGAATATTTCCAATCACCCATAAAGTTTTCAGCATTTTTGAAAGCTGTAAATATTTGGATTCAAATTTAGAACTTGAAAACAGTAATCTTTTGCATTTATTTAAAATGCCAAAAGTATAAAGGAAATGGTTTCCTTCATTTCTTATTTGTTTTCAAGAATTATCATAAAAGTTGAACTTTTCTTGAGGCCATTTTGGGTTCATTGATTTGAATAAGTTTATAATTCCTTTGAATTTGAGAAGTGGCTAGGGTTTTTGAGTATTGCTTCACCACTTACTTTGATCTTGTTGCAATTTTCTTGGATGCAATGCAAAGAAGATATGAGCACAATGCTAAACCTTGGTTAGGGTTCCAGGGATGTGACAACTCACCCCCACTCAAAAGAATCTCGTCCCGAGATTTAGAAGTCATCAGGAATAGCGCGAGATACTCTTGTCGAAGACGATCCTTTCTTTCCCATGTTGCCTCTTTCTCAGAATGATTTGACCATTGAACTTCAAGAAACTTAATGTTCCGACGTCTAGTAGTACGCTCAGCTTGGTCGAGAATACGAACAGGGTATTCTCGATAAGAAAGGTTATCTTGGAGACCAAGCGTTTCGTGGTCCACTTCACGGATAGGATCGGAAAAGCAACGCCTGAGTTGCGAGACGTGGAAGACATCATGAACCTTGGAAAGATGCGGAGGAAGTTCCAATTGGTAGGGAACTTCTCCTCGTTTGGCAAGAATGCGAAAAGGACCAATGTAACGAGGAGCCAACTTGCTCTTGATACTGAAGCGATGGGTACCCTTCAAAGGTGTAACCCGAAGGTAAGCCTTCTCGTCAACTTCGAAGGTCACAGGCTTATGATGATGGTCATATTGGCTCTTTTGACGAGACTGGGCTGTTTTCAACTTTTCACGAATAATGCGAACCTGCTCTTCTGCATCCTGGATCATATCCGGGCCAAAGAGTTGCCTCTCTCCGGTTTCTGACCAATTAAGAGGTGTTCAACATCTTCGTCCATAGAGAACTTCAAAAGGAGCTTTGCCCAAGCTTCATTGATAACTATTGTTATAAGCAAATTCGGCAAATGGAAGGCACTTCTCCCAATTCATACCGAATGATATAACACAAGGTCGGAGCATATCTTCTAGGATTTGATTCACACTTTCTACTTGACCACTTGATTGAGGGTGGAAAGCAGTGCTAAAAGATAAGTGAGTCCCCATGGCATTGTGAAAACTTTCCCAGAAGCGAGAAGTAAACATACTCCCACGGTCCGAGTTAATCTCCAAGGGAACACCATGAAGAGACACTATTCTAGAGATATATAACTCCGCTAGCACTACTGAAATTCAGAAATTTGCCGTCTGCCAAGGCGGACGGCAAAGGGGGCAACTACGGACGGCAAAGGCTTTGCCGTCTGCCCCCTCATGGCAAAGTAGACGGTAAAAAAAATCCGGTGAAGAGGCTCTTTGCCGTCTGCTTTCACAAAGCGGATGGCAAAGAATCTTTGCCATGAGGGGGCAGACGGCAAAATAAGTGGGACGGCATATATTGCAACGTCCCCGTTAAGTGTTAATGGCAGGCCTCCTCTCTTTGCCGTCTGCCTCCCCCCCGTTTGCCATGTGGGGGCAGACGGCAAAGAGGGGAGAGAGAGGGGGCAGATTCTCTCTTTGCCGTCTGCCTCCCCCCCTTTGCCATGTGGGGGCAGACGACAAAGAGGGGAGAGAGAGGGGGCAGATTCTCTCTTTGCCGTCTGCCTCCCCCCCTTTGCCATGTGGGGGCAGACGGCAAAGAGGGGAGAGAGAGGGGGCAGATTCTCTCTTTGCCGTCTGCCTCCCCCCCTTTGCCATGTGGGGGCAGACGGCAAAGAGGGGAGAGAGAGGGGGCAGATTCTCTCTTTGCCGTCTGCCTCCCCCCCTTTGCCATGTGGGGGCAGACGGCAAAGAGGGGAGAGAGAGGGGGTAGATTCCCCCTTTGCCGTCTGCCTCCACCCCTTTGCCATGTGTTGGCAGACGGCAAAGAGGGGAACCAGCCCCTTTTTTATTTATTTTTTGTTATATCCAGCATTTTTAACAATAATGAGGATATATATATATATTTGACATAAATAAATTTCTTTCCGTACTCATAACCATATTAAAATAACTCTCATCTATAGTGCATACATATTATGGAAGTTACATCCGTACCAAACCATATATTACACCAGTTTCATCCACGTGCATACAAAGTTTCATATATTCATATACTACAATAGTTTCAATACAACCCATGGTACAAGAAATCATCTTCAAGCATTCCATCAACCAAGCTTCCCGTGAAGTGAAGGTAATCTGCAAAATGAGAAATAAGAAAGTTAGAAAAATAATACTAGATGAAGTAGTGTATATATAGGTTTTTTCAGAGAGAAATTAGCTAAGTATAGACCATTTAGGAGCTATCTAATCTAATTATGTCATTTAGGTGGAACCCTAGCTAACTATAGGAGAAGAGAAAGAGAAGAAGAAGTAAAAGAAGGAGGAGGAGGAGGAGAAGGAGAAGGAAGAGGAGAAGAAGAAGAAAAAGGAGGAGGAGGAGGAGGAGGAGAAGGAGAAGGAAGAGGAGAAGAAGAAGAAGGAGAAGAAGGAGAAGAAGAAGGAGAAGAAGGAGAAGAAGAAGGAGAAGAAGGAGAAGAAGAAGGAGAAGGAGAAGGAGAAGGAGAAGAAGAAGGAGAGGGAGAAGGAGGAAGAAGGAGGAAGAAGAAGGGGAAGGAGGAGCTCCTTCTCCTTCTCCTCCTTCTTCTCCTTCTTCTTCTCCTCCTCCCTCTCCTCCTCCTTCTTCTCCTTTTTCCTCTTCCTTCCTTTCATTTTCCTCCTTTTCTCTTCTTGTCCCCTTCTTCGGGCTAAATTGGCTAAGAATGCCTTTTTGGAGCTAATTATGTCATTTCGAGGATAATTAGCTAAGTATAGGTCATTTTTTTATTAAATAGGCCATTTTAGAGCTAACTAAGCTAATTATGTCATTTCGTAGGATAAGTAGCCAATTTAGCCTTTCTTGGATAAGTCTATGCTACGTAGAAGAAGAGATAGAGAAGAAGAAGTAAAATAAGGAGGAGGAGGAGGAGAAGAAGAAGGAAGAGGAGAAGAAGAAGAAAAGAAGAAGGAGAAGGAGAAGAAGAAGGAGAAGGAGAAGGAGGAAGAAGAAGGAGTAGGAGGAGCTCCTTCTCCTTCTCCTCCTTCTTCTCCTTCTTCTCCTTCTTCTTCTCCTCCTCCCTCTCCTCCTTCTTCTCCTCATTTTTCCTCTTCCCTCCTTTCATTTTTCCTCTTTTTCTCTTCTTGTCCCCTTCTTCGAGCTAAATTGGCTAAGAATGCCTTTTTGGAGCTAATTATGTCATTTCGAGGATAATTAGCTAAGTATAGGTCATTTTTTATTAAATAGGCCATTTTGGAGCTAACTAAGCTAATTATGTCATTAGATGGAAGTCTAGCTATTTTGGAGCTAACTAAGCTAATTATGTCATTAGATGGAAGTCTAGCTATTTTTTATTAAAACACTAGAAATAACATACCTAAGTTAGGGTGAAGCACGGTGGCTTTGGCTTGTTTCACCTGGAGAAGGCTGCGCTGGAGAAGGCTCGACTGTAGAAGGGTCGTGCGATGCGTTTCGGGACATATTCTGCACCAAACATCGTTTGCAATGTGTAGTTAGCATGAGGACACTCTTAAGATCACTCCACTGAAATGAAACTCACCTTCCCCGCCACATTAATGACTGGCATCGGCGGAGGGTCTTGGCCGTTCTTCTCGCACATAGACTGTACATTTGGTTTTGACAAGTCAAACTTTTTATTTATTAATGAAACGGACATTCAAATGCAAGATTTGAAATAACATGAAGAAGAAACTTACCACGAAGAGCTCGTATATGGCCCTGGTAGACGCTTCATTCCGTGCCCTCTCCGCCTCCACCAATGCAGTCGTCCTCTCCTCCAGCTCCCTAATTTCCTTATCCTTCTCCGCCATAGCCGCCTGCATTGCCGCTCTCTCTTTGTTTTGGTAGCCGCGTCGTAGGTCTTGATCCCATTATCCCAGGCTTCTTGCAACTCATCCTTAAGCGGCTGCATGTACACATTCATATTCTTCCCCGGATAGTTGGGCCCTGGAATTATCAACGTAAGGAAAATGTTCTTTCTTTTCATAATCTCTTCGGGTAGCAAATTTAGTGGAATGACAAATACAGGCCAACAACTGTATTGTGCTGCCGTCATACCATACACATTGAACCCATCCGTGCTGATGGTAACTCTAGGTTGCCTTGGATCTTCCGATTTATCCTTATGTAATGCATCGAAGTGCCTCCACGCAAAACCATCTGAAGTGTGTACCAGCATCTTGTTCCCATCCGCATCTAGTTCGGTTCTTTTGCCCAATTTGTGCCATGTCATCTGTCTGGCCGTCTCTTCGACCATGAAAAGACGTTGAAGTCTTGGTACGATTGGCAGACATCGAAGAACACTAATGGGGATTTTGGTCTAATTCTTCTCACCCATGCCGTTGTCTACCACAATATACCTGGAAGAATTGCAAATGGGGCAATAGTTCAAGGCCGCATACTCAAGCCTAAATAAGGCACATCCATTCTCACAGGCATGTATCTTCTCATAGGGCATCTTAAGTACACGGAGTATTTTCTCTGACTGGTACAGGTTTGCAGGAAGTACATGGCCTTTGGGTAGAAAGGTCCAAATATCGTCATCATCGCGTCGTGGCATTCTCTGCCTAGGTTGAATTGAGCCTTCAGAGCCATTACTTGCGCGATGGCATCCAACTGACAAAGCTCAGTCTGCTCGTGGAGAGGACGTTTTGAAGACTCCAGCATTTCATAGAAGGCCTTTGCAGATTCCTCCATCTCATCGTCCGAATCCCGAGCATCATCAAAGTCTTGCACCATGTCTTCAATCCCGGTACCATGCTCGTCGGTGCGACGACGAATCACCTCAGCTCTGGCACGTTGGTCAGACTCACCATGAAAAGTCCACACCGTATAATTAGGCGTAAAACCCCACTTCTGCAAGTGTTTACCCATTTCAAACTCTGTCTGCTTTTTCCAGTTGTCGCAGTTGGGACAGGGGCACCATGTTTTTTGCTGGCCATTTGCAAATGCGGCTCTCACAAACCCCCTGGTTTTTGTTAACCATTCATGGGTCATGTCTTTCTGACTAGGGTGACCAGTGTACATCCAAGCACGATCACTCATGTTGCCTAGCTACCTATGGGGGCACAAGAAATAAATACATAATTCATCATCTATATTCATACGCTAATCAAGTTTGTCAGTTTTATTACGTCCATGCAACCTACACGCTAATAGGTAAAGATAGGTCCTAATCCCACCCGAGTATGTGTAGACTGGGTTCGTTTTCCCATGCTCTGCTCCAGATGCGATGCAGAATTTCGGCAGCACCTCCCCGCTGTTCTCCTGATACACGTCTCGGCAATAAGCAGAGAGGATGTGTACCCGGAGAATAATAGGGGAGGCACTGACGAAATTCCGCATCGGATCCGGAGCACAGCATACGGGAAAACAAACCCAATCTACACATAATCGGGCTGTCCATGGATAATGTTGGACAATTCGAAAGGATGGCGGTTATAAATATGCAAAGAAATGCATATTTATAGATGTCGCCCTTTCGAACGGGGGACGCATACTGGTCACGCATACTCATGATTGAAGAAACCTATAGCTAGCAAGTTTCATCGGCACGAAGACCGGGATAGAGCAAATTAAGGGGGTAGGAGGAGAAGTCATTTGTGCTCACCAACAAACGCAAGGGCGGAGCTCGTCCAACGCACGTGGAGGTCGTCGAACAAATGCACATTGAAATTCACCCGATCAACACAAATACGATGTTTTTATAATTAACATGATCGGAAAATATGTGACCTAACTCATAATTTACAAAACTATGACCCCGTGGGCCTCTGGAAGGCCGAAAAGCACCTTCTCGTTCAAAAGAAGGCAGAAGAGGTGTCGGGGGTCGGAGCTTAGTGGCGTCGGGAGTCAGTGCCGTCGAGGGTCGGTGGCATCGGGGGTCGGGGGGTTAGTGGCGTCGGTTGTGGGGGGTCAGTGGCGTCGGGGGTCCAGGGTCAGTGACGTCGGGGGTCGGGGGTTGGTGGCGTCGAGCGTCGGGGGTCGGGAGTCGTGGGCCGAGGGTCTGGGTCGGGGGCAGTGGCGTCGGGGGTCGAGGGTTAGTGGCGTCGGGGGTCGGGGGTCGGGGGTCAGTGGCGTCGGAGGTCGATGGTCGGGGGTCAGTGGCGTCGGGCGTCAGGGGTCGGGGGTCGAGGGTCAGTTTCGGGGTGCCGGGGTTCCCTTTTCCTCTTCTTTCTTCTTCTCCTCTCTCCTCTTTTTCTTCTTCTTGTTCTTCTTCTTCTTCTTTTTTCTCCTCCTACTCCCCCTCCTCTTTTTCTCCTTCTATTCTTTTTCTTCTTCTTCTTCTTCTTCTTCTTCTTCTTCTTCTTCTTCTTCTTTCTCCTCCTCTTTCTCCTCCTCCTCCTCTCCTCCTCTTCTTCTTCTTCTTCTTCTTCTTCTTCTTCTTCTTCTTCTTCTTCTTCTTCTTCTTCTTCTTCTTCTTCTTCTTTTTTCTCCTCCTCCTCCTCCTCCTCCTCTTCTTCTTCTTCTCCTCCTCCTTTTTTTCCTTCTGCTTTTTTTCTTCTAACCTAACTAACTAACCTAATTAGCCTAATAATCTAACCAAATAAACTAACTAAATTACCCTATATATAATAAAAAAACTAACCTAATAAACTAACTAGAGTAATTAACTTCTTTAAAAAGAAAAACAGGAAAAACTCACCGGCAGGGGGCGGCGGCAGGGGGCGGCGGCGGTAGGGGGCGCGCGGCTGGGGGCTCGCCACAGGGGGCGTCGGCGGCAGGGGGCGGCGACGGCAGGGGGCGCAATGCAGGTGGCGCGCAACAGGGGGCGGCGGTGGCAGGGGGCGGCGACGACAGGGGGCGCAATGCAGGTGGCGCGGGCGCGCGGCAGGGGGCGGCGGCAGGGGGCGCGCCGCAGGGGAGGTGCTCACCGTGGGGGTGGGTCGCCGCGGGGAGGTGCCCTCGCGGGGAGGGGATCCCACGGGGAGGGGGTCGCCGGGGGGGGGGGGTGGGCTCGCCGGGGGGGGTGGGCTCGCCGCGGGGAGGGGATCTCGCGGGGAGGGGGTCGCCGCCGTGGAGAGAGAGAGTGGTTGGGGTGAGAGAGAGAGAGAAAGTGAGCGAGGGGGGTAACGGCAGTTATAGGGCTGCCCCTTTGCCGTCCGCCCCCCGACGGCAAAGGGCCGTATGGCAGACGGCAAAGGCCCGCGGACTGCAAAGGCCCCCGGATTTCGGACACGGCAGGTATGGGACCCACGCGTCCCCTTTGTCGTCTGCCCTGGGGCTCTTTGCTGTCTGCTGGCAGACGGCAAAGGACCCACACATGGCAAATAGTATTTTTGCCATGTGTCAGTTCTTTGCCGTCTGTATTGTGTCAACTGATGGCAAAGAGGTTCTTTGCCGTCAGCCAGCAGACGGTAAAGAACTGGCTGACGGCAAATTTCTGGATTCCAGTAGTGTAGCTGGCTAGCTGTTATACTCTCACGAACGGGAAGAAAATAAGCTACTTTGGAAAGACGGTCAATGACCACAAAGATCACATTATTTCCTTTCTTGGTCTTGGGAAATCCGGTAATGAAATCCATACTAACTTTATCCCATTTCCATTCAGGAATAGCTAAAGGTTGAAGGGTGCCAGCAGGCCTTTGATGTTCTGCCTTAACTCGACGACAAACGTCGCAGTTAGCAACGAACTCAGCAATTTCTCTCTTCATCCTAGTCCACCAGAACCTCTGGCGTAGGTCCTGATACATCTTAGTACTACCGAGATGAATGGCGAGAGGAGAATCATGGGCCTCCTTAAGAATTAACTGCCTTAGATGTAGGTTCTTAGGAACCACTACACGATTCTGGAAGAACACGACACCTTGATCATTCATGGACAATTCTTTAGCGTTTGCGCTAATAATATTCTCCTTGATCCGTGATATACCCTTGTCACGCTTCTGGCCAGCTATAATTTGATCCTTACGGGTAGGCTTCGCCACCAGGGTAGAAAGGAATCCTTGAGGAACAATATGAAGATTCAACTTCCGAAAGTCCTCATAGAGATGTGGTTGACCTTGTTGTAGCATCAAATTGTTACAATAAGATTTACGACTTAGTGCATCAGCCATAACATTGGCCTTCCCCGGGGTGTAAATTATCCCTAAGTCGTAATCCGAGATCAACTCAACCCACCGTCTTTGCCTGAGATTCAAATCCGGCTGGGTGAAGATATATTTCAGACTTTGGTGATAAGTGAATATTTCGCAACGATTACCCAGAAGGTAATGTCGCTAGGTTTTTAGCGCATGGACCACAGCTACAAGCTCAAGGTCATGTGTGGGATAGTTAACCTCATGTGGACGGAACTGTCGAGATGCGTATGCGATCACATGACGATCTTGCATGAGAATGCAACCTAATCCTTGTCGCGAGGCGTCGCAATAGATAACAAAGTCCTTAGAAAAATCTGGTGGTAGCAACACAGGTGCGGAAGTCAGGCGTCTTTTCAGTTCCTGAAAACTATGCTCACACTGTGGTGTCCACTCGAACTTTTTATCCTTCTTGAGGAGTTCAGTTAGAGGCTTTGCAACCTTGGAGAAATTCTTGACAAAGCGGCGACAATAGCTCTCTAGACCAAGAAAACTCCTAACTTGCTTAACCGATTCAAGTTGAGTCCAATCAAGGACGGCTTGAACTCTCTCGAGATTGATAGCAATACCCTTACCAGAGATTACGTGACCTAGATAGGTCACTTCTGGTAACCAAAATTCACATTTTGAAAACTTGGCATAAAGGCGATGCTCTCGAAGTTTCATCAATACCAGCCTTAGATGCTCGGCATGTTCTTGTTCGTTCTTCGAGTAGATGAGAATATCATCGAGGTATACCACGACGAATCTATCCAAATACTCCATGAAGATTGAATTCATCAGACGAGAGAAGGTGGCTGGGGCATTGGTTAAACCGAAGGACATGACGGTGTACTCGTATTGGCCATAACGAGTAACAAAAGCCGTTTTTGGAATGTCCCCGTTCTTGATCTTGATTTGATGGTAACCCAACCTCAAATCCATTTTTGAGAAGACTGAGGATCCAGCGAGCTGATCATACAGGTCGCTGATCATGGGGAGCGGATACTTGTTCTTTATGGTGACCATATTAACTTGTCGATAATCTACAACTATCCGATCCGTTCCGTCTTTCTTCTTGACGAAGAGGCCGGGCAAGCCCAAGGAGAAGAGCTAGGATGAATGAAACCTTTATTCAAGGCCTCATCTAGTTGCTTCTTAAGTTCGGCTAGCTCCAGGGGTGCCATCTTATATGGTCTTCTGGCTATTGGAACAGTTCCCGGAACAAGATCTATCACGAACTCTACATCTCTGTCAGGTGGAATTCCTGGCAGTTCCTCTAGAAAAACATCCGGGAAGTCACGGACAATCGGGATGTCTTCAAGTTCCGGAAGAGGGTTGGTATTTAGGGAATAGAGTTGGCATTTGGCAACTCGAGTAGAGACATTGACTATCTCACCCGAGGGATGGGTAGGCTGAACATTTCTAGAATGAGTATCAATCTTCGCATAGTGAGATGACTTCCAGTCCATACCCAAGATGATACTAATATCCGAAGATTTCAGGGCTATCGATGAGGCTTGAAAAACTAGCCTATCTACTAGAATTTCATTGTCATAGGTTATCCTAGAGGTTTGCCATTTACTACCAGGAGTTTGGACAACCAATGGAATTGGCATATCACAAAAAGACATGTTATGCAACTGTGCACAACTTTCTGAAATGAAGGAATGAGAAGACCCAGTGTCAAAGAGAACAGACGCTGGGTGATGATTAACAAGAAGCGTACCCAGTATGACGTCGGGATCCTCTGCAGCTTCTTTTGCTGAGATATAGTTCACACGACCACGTGCAGGAGTTGGCTTCACATAGTAAGCTTTGCCCGACTTGCCTTGCCCGACGGACTTTCCGGGTTGCTTGGCACCCACATTCTGAGGACACTCACGGGAATAGTGCCCTGGTTCTCCACACTTGTAGCATATCACTTGGTTGGCACGTGGTGCAACATTGCTAGCTGGACCACCATAAGTTTTTGCTCCAGGGTTGGTCTGATTTGTCTGAGGCGCCACGTAGGATGGCCTCGGAGTGTATCTTGGTGGCAGAGAACTGTTCGGAACCCGCAGCCTGCATTTTGGAAACACGGAACCAGATGACGAGCCAAAGTCACGGGAGTGCTTCCTTGTGGCTTCAAAGTCGGTATGGCCAGTCTCGGCACTGATCGCCTTGTTGACCAGGGCTTGGAAACTTGCACACTCGTGGAGGCGCAGATCATGACGAAGCTCAGGGCTCAGACCCTTATGGAATCTTGCTTGCTTCTTGGCGTCAGTAGACACCTCCTCTGTTGCATAGCGGGCGAGGTTATCGAACTCGCGGCTATAGGCATCCATGGTCAACATGCCCTGGGTGAAAGCACATAACTCCTCTCTCTTTCTGTCCATCAGGCCCTCTGGAATATGGTGCAGACGGAAGGCTGCACTAAAGTTTGCCCATGTGGCTGCTGGTTCAGCAGGACGCATACCTTCAAAGTTCTCCTACCACAGATTGGCGGGTCCTTCCAGAAAATACGCCGCAAAGGTCACCTTGTTGGCCTCAGAAACATTCGCATCGCGAATCTTCCATGAGATGCTGCACAACCAGTCATCAGCGTCGAGGGGATCGACGGAGTGATGGAACTTTGGAGGATTCAACTTCACAAAGCCGTTGAGCGACACTGCAGCATTCCTAGGCCGATGAACCGTATTCTGCTCAATACGCTCTAACAGTCGGTTGGTCTCTCTTTTGTTCCTCTCTGCCTCAAGCATAACTTCCGCCAGAGAGGGCGGGTGAGGCAGGTCTTCCTGCGACGCTTGACTACCCTCGCCTTGCTCATGAGCAGGGGCACGGTTCAACCTGGTGAACACCATCCTGACAAACAAACTCACAGCTTATACCAATATCATATCAATCCTAGCTATGGATTAAGAATGTACTGAACACACGGAATGCGGAAATGAATATCCGAACAACATGGTAACAAGCATCTACTATATATACACCATTGTTTATACAAACCCTTACATAGTTCAATACAACCTTAATCAAAGAGCAAACTACTGAAATTATGAAACTACTCATCAGAGGCTTACAAGCTTCCTATACATTATTTATCTAGGCCTCCGGAATTCATTTCACATCACAAGCATACTTCACAAGTCACGCAGGACTGTGAACGTACGGCTACTACCATACTATCCTTCCACTCACAGCTCAGGCATCCGCATAGAACATCTCATAGAGATTACCTCCATGGTCTGGAAGGTCAACCTGCGGATCAGGAAACACTCTGGCCTGAGATCCCTGGGATCCATAAGGACACGGATGTAGCCTTGGTCCCCTGACTGGTGGTAGTAGGGGTCCCCGAAGAGGGGTGACTCCTCCTATAGCTGACCAGTCAACGTGGGCCGGAAGATGGGTCCTAACAGGGTTCAACATCTCCATATTTCCGTACCCTTTCTGGACTACCGGTGCCACCTGCGTCAAAGCCGTCCACAGACGGGCATGGGTAGCATAAAGCTCCATGCGGAGAGCACGAGCATCCCTCTCTCTGCTCTCTAGCATCTCAGTGGTGGACTGCAGTAGCGGATCCTCCATAGAAGAATCAAAATAGACTCCACTGAGGTATCCATCTTCACCAGGCTGAGAGGCAGGAACATGGCAGAACTCTGAATTCTGCAGCAGTGCATGTCTCGCTCTCATAATGGTCAGCATTGAATAGGCAGCATCTTGTACTGCCATGTCAACAGTGACTCCCAACCCATAGGACCAATGGATTGGCTCCTCAGCTCTAGGGTAGTCTGGAAATACCCTAACAGTGCATATATACTGGCTTTGGTTGAAGTCTCGGTACTGTTCCTGCATTGTGTACTCGGGGTACCAACGGTAACCGCACACCGACATCACCCTGACCAGCATGGCCGTATGACCCGGCACATCAATGCACCTAGTCAGACGTACCACTTGACGAGAAGGACGGCCATGCATCTGAAAATAGAGAGTAATGCAAAAGCATTAGAGCTCTAAATGCAAAATTGGGCAGCATAACGGATGTAAATGCTCAAAAACAAATTTTGAGACAACCCAAAAATGGAATAGCGTAACCACTCAACTATCAAGTTCAACTCTGTGATCATCAAACTTACTTCCTTTTTCCCAGGGATAAAAGCAACCCAATATAACTCTCGACCCGTAGTCTTATAATCTATCGATCAGAAACACGAGCCTAGAAGAAGATGAGTAACCTAGTCCTTAATTCCCAGAGAAAAGACGAGGATGACCAGAATAGAATAACTTGAGAAGAGAACAAGAGTCTTACGTTCCCTTCCACAAACAATTCCCTTATATATAACTAAAGCAATTCTAGACTGAACTTCGACCAGTTTGGC
The DNA here is from genome assembly GCF_904849725.1 of Hordeum vulgare subsp. vulgare. Taxonomy (NCBI): domain Eukaryota; kingdom Viridiplantae; phylum Streptophyta; class Magnoliopsida; order Poales; family Poaceae; genus Hordeum; species Hordeum vulgare. The sequence goes on along the minus strand of NC_058519.1, from coordinate 406,776,389 downwards.
TTAGTAGTCCTATGGTCAGTCAGGCTCTGATACCAACGCTGTCGGGACCCCGATCCTAAGCCATAGGAATCCAGCCTTTAACACATCGCATCCCTTTGTGGTCTCACGCACGGTTAACCCCACGGTTGCAGCCTTACCTTAGCCGGGAACGTTTGCGCCTTTTGACTCACGTATGCAATTGTGTCGCTAGCAATCCAATGACAAAGAACCCGGATTGACATGTCTAGTCATAAACCAAAGTGGCAGTTCCGCACAGGGACAGGCATACATGACCCAGCAAAGCAGGTGTCGGTCACCAGTGAATGTAGACGAGTCGTAGCAAGCTACAAGGAATCCATTACATCGCGTGACATTTCCCCAGAGAGGACAGACACAACAGCTAAGAAGGACACACGCCGGTCAACCAATGTGTCCGGAGCAGTAGCGAGCTACCATGGCTCGTTGGATCACAACGGGGCATTTCCCTGTAAGGAGTGCTACCATGGCATACCGATATGTATAGATACATCGATGGCATCACAACATAACCATAAACATACAAGCTTTATTTAAAAGGCTCGGAAGAGCCACACACATAATATTACAGAGTAAGGGTCTCACGACCCATCATAGCAGTCATTCAGTTACAAGCCAGCGGAAGTGCTTAAAACTGTCTGAGTACAGACAGGTGAGACTAGAAGGCACATGGCCTGACTATACTACAGACCCAACCTAGGGCCAGATCGTAGCCGGGACACCAGCTACTCGTCGTCATCGATGTCTTGGAAGAACCCTCCGTTAGGGTCATTAACAACCTCTGCAACAATTATTAAACAAACATGAGTATGGAGGCACTCAGCAAGACTTTAGGATAACTATCTACTCATGCAATGTATCAATAAGGAATTGTGGGGTCTCATGCGGAAAGCCAGCATTTGACTCGTGGCTAGACAACTTACATTTTAAAACAATTTTTGACAACTTGATTTCTCGCACACGAGTCCACTAACACCACAACAATACTCCATCGTGGAATCATTCCGTCTCCATACAGAAATGTCGTCCACGACACTCACGCTTATCTTGACAATTTTATGAGTAGCCATTGAAGTTATCTATGAACAACATATGTCTCCAAGTAGTCCATATCCGTAGACGCGGCTATTCGAATAGATCATAACCCTGCAGGGGTGTACTTCGTCACACACACTCTCGCCACTTATCGCCATGTGCACGTCATGCATCTTGGCAACCTTCAAGCGAAATCCTAGCGATGGAGTCGGCCACTACCATTAACCACACTACTACCTAGTCCAGGTCTATCGCCTATCTGAGGATAACCCGCACGGAAGTCCGGCCGAGGTTTCCGCCACGGCCCCAACCGATGTGTGCAGGGTTCCCAAGCCCACCATCCGGGTGCCACCTGGTACACCGTGCCACTGCCTAACGCATCACGACCCACCTCTCAGGTCAGCACTATGCACGACCTCCAACATGACTATAAACACCAGAAACTACTTGCAACTCCTGGACCGAGTACTAAGCGATTAATAAGTCGAGCGGGGTCATATTTCAGGGCCCAGCATGTGGTAGTATCTCGTCTTGGATTACATACACGGAACTCAGTTCCTAAGGACGGTTCCAATGAAACAACCCGCCATGTACTCCTACACAGCCTTTCACCGGTACCTTTACCAAATCAGGTTCAACATACAACCTTTACCTACTGAACACATTATCACAATTCTGTTCATCTCCCAGATGACAGACCATACACAACTCTAAGCATAGCATGCATAGCAGGATAAGGCACATCATGGCTCAAGCAACTACCGGGTATGCTAGGTTGCAAGGTTCAGCTATTTACTGTGACAAGGATAGGTCATGCAAAGGAAGTGGGTTCAACTAACGTGGCAAAAGCGTTTGAAGCATTTGATCCTAATGCAATAAGTAAGTGCAGGAGCGAGAACATGGGATTTATCGGGATGATCAGAATGGTTGCTTGCCTTGTTGCTCAGAGGAGTGACAATATCCGTCAAACGGATATTCGGTGGAATCCGGAGGAGCGGAGCCTACCGAAGAGAGTGACAACAATCAATAACAAGCATATGCAACAAGCTGATGCATGAGCATGGCATGAGGATGCAATGTGGTATACTATTATTGCTAACATTTATTAGGTTTGAAGTTGATTTGAAACAAATTCAAATATTACTTCAAACGAGGTATTCGCGGGTACCATTTTAATTGATTCGACCTGATGCTCAGATCAACATGCTTTTAACATGCATGGAATGACATGTTAGGTTGCTGGTTTGTGATTTGGACAGTGTTTGATCATATCATTTGTAGTGAAATTTAAGTAATTTCCAAATTCCATCTCCAAAGTATTTATAAGAGTTAACTTATTCATTAATCTATATGTTTGGTTTTAGTAACATTTTAAAACATGTTTGAAAATGACATATTCAGATTGCTTGAATTGTTCTGATACTTTTTCATATATAAATTATTTTCATTGGACTTACAGATTATTTTCTATGATTTTTAGAAGTTTCAGACATTTCTGGAATTATTTTTATATTGGAAAATCCTTTATTGCGTCACGGTGACGTCTCTGGTCAACACGGGCTGGGCCAGGTCAAACCTGACCAGTGGGGTCCACTCGTCAGTGACCAGGGGCTAATCCCCGAGTTGACCAGCCCCTAACTGGGGTTTGACCCACCCTGGGGCCCACTGTCAGTGGCTAGGGGGGGTGTTTAGTGGGTTAATTAGCTGACCACGTCGGCCCCCACCGAAATCTCACTGGTGACGACCAAAACAGTGGCGAGTTCTCGCTGGAGTTGAGCTAAACGGCGCTACAGGCATCGGTTTTGGGCGTGGTTTAGTTCTACGGCTAGCTAGCGAAGCACCGCATCTAAAGGGGAAGGAGCTGGACCCAGTGGTCACCGGAATCCATGCCGGTGACGAGGACAACGGCGACTGTGGCTCAGGCATCATTGGGAGTGGCGTTGCGGGACACTAGCGAGCTAGGAGAGGGGCTCTACGACATCTACAGAGCTCCAGGAGCTCATTTCTGAGCTCGGTCTCGCGAACGTGGTACCACAAAGACGGCAACGACATGGCCAGCGACGTGGATCTTCGGGCTCCGGCGGCTAACGGGGTTAGAGGAGGGGAATGACATTGGGAAGAGGGGGGATGGGAAGAGGAGCTCACGACAGTTCTTGTGAGGCTGCCGGCAGGGTCGGGGAGGACCGGGAGGCGACGGAACGACGGCGGCCGGAGTTTCGGGGAGAGAGAGATCCGAGAGGGGGAGGGGAATGAGAGGCAGAGGGGAGGAGATAAGGCAGGGGGAGGAGGAGCAGAAGGCTCGGGAGCGTCGCGCTGGCGCTCCTGGAGGCCTCCAGCGGCGAGCAGGCAGGCAGGAGGTGGCCGGGGTTGGCCGCCGTGCTCATCTTCCCCTTTGCCTACTCGCACGAGGAGGAAGATGACCGGGGAGCCCCTCGTGGGCTGGGCCGGCGACAGATAACAGGTAAGCCTCTCTTTTCTCTTTTTCTTCTATTTTGTTTCTGTTTTATTTACTGACATTGTTTCCCATTTATTTTGGCTTCACAAACAAACTATAAATATTTGAAAAATGCTGGGGTGTTAGTTGGAATATTTCCAATCACCCATAAAGTTTTCAGCATTTTTGAAAGCTATAAATCTTTGAATTCAAATTTAAAACTTGAAACCAGTAGTGTTTTGCATTTATTTAAAATGCCAAAAGTATAAAGGAAATGGTTTCCTTCATTGCTTATTTGTTTTCAAGAATTATCAGAAAAGTTGAACTTTTCTTGAGGCCATTTTGGGTTTTTTGATTTGAATAAGTTTATAATTCCTTTGAATTTGAGAAGTGGTTAGGGTTTTTGAGTTTTCCTTCACCACTTACTTTGATCTTGTTGCAATTTTCTTGGATGCAATGCAAAGAAGATATGAGCACAATGCTAAACCTATGTTAGGGTTCCAGGGATGTGACAGCGAAACTATAAACCCCTATCTTTCTTTGTGTCCGATTGAAACTTTGATCTCATGAGTACCACGTGAGTTGTAGCAATTGTAGAGAACGAAAGGATGATTGAGTATGTCGATTTTGTTTACAAGCTCTTATTTGACTATTTCTGATGTTGTGATAAATTACAATTGCTTCAATGACTAAAGGCTATCGGTTGTTACTTCTCGGTAAGGTTCTTGATCCATGCTTTACTTTGTGAAGGAATTATCACTTTAGCATGAGAGATTATATGTTGGTATTGCTGTTCTGATCATGATCATGATGCCTGCATGTTCGTATCTTGTTTTGTCGACACCTCTCTCCCTAAAATGTGGACATATTTATTGAGCTAGGCTTTCACTTGAGGACAAGCGAGGTCTAAGCTTGACTGTTGGAAATATGCCCTAGAGGCAATAATAATTAGTTATTATTATATTTCTTTGTTCATGATAATCGTTTATTATCCATGCTATAATTGTATTGATTGCAAACACAATACTTGTGTGGATACATAGACAAAACACTGTCCCTAGTAAGCCTCTAGTTGACTAGCTCGTTGATCAAAGATTGTCAAGGTTTCCTGGCCATAGGCAAGTGTTGTTACTTGATAACGGGATCACATCATTAGGAGAATCATGTAATGGATTAGACCCAAACTAATAGACGTAGCATGTTGATCGTGTCATTTTGTTGCTATTGTTTTCTGCGTGTCAAGTATTTGTTCCTATGACCATGAGATCGTATAACTCACTCACACCGGAGGAATGCTTTGTGTGTATCAAACGTCGCACCATAACTGGGTGACTATAAAGATGCTCTACAGGTATCTCCGAAAGTGTTTGTTGAGTTAGTATGGATCGAGATTGGGATTTATCACTCCGTGTGACGGAGAGGTATCTCGGGGCCCACTCGGTGATACAACATCACACACAAGCCTTGCAAGCAATGTGAATTAGTGTAAGTTGCGGGATTTTGTATTACGGAACGAGTAAAGAGACTTGCAGGTAAACGAGATTGAAATAGGTATGCGGATACTGACGATCGAATCTCGGGCAAGTAACATACCGAAGGACAAAGGGAATGACATACGGGATTATATGAATCCTTGGCAATGAGGTTCAAACGATAAGATCTTCGTAGAATATGTAGGATCCAATATGGGCATCCATGTCCCGCTATTGAATATTGACCGAGGAGTCACTCGGGTCATGTCTACATAGGTCTCGAACCCGCAGGGTCTGCACCCTTAAGGTTCGACGTGCTTTTATGCGTATTTGTGTTATATGGTTAGTTACCGAATGTTGTTCGGAGTCCCGGATGAGATCTAGGACGTCGCGAGGAGCTCCGGAATGGTCCGTAGGTAAAGATTGATATATAGGAAGTCCTGTTTTGGTCACCGGAAAAGTTTCGGGCTCATCGGTAGTGTACCGGGAGTGCCGGGAGGGGTGCCGGGGACCATCGGGAGGGGTGTCACGCCCCAAGGGGTCTCATGGGCTATGGGAAGAGATAAACCAGCCCCTAGTGGGCTAGAATAAGTTCCCACTAAGGCCCATAAGGTTTGAGAAGGAAAAAACACAAGGTGGAAAGAGTTTCCAAGTGGGAAGGTGGAATCCTACTCCAAGTAGGATTGGAGTAGGACTCCTCCACCTCCAATTTCGGCCAAACCTTGAGGGTTTGAGGCTGCCTCTTCCCACCCCCTCCCTCCTATATATACTGAGGTATTAGGGCTGATTTGAGACAACTTTGCCACGGCAGCCCGACCACATACCTCCACGGTTTTTCCTCTAGATCGCGTTTCTGCGGAGCTCGGGCGGAGCCCTCCTGAGATTAGATCACCACCAACCTCCGGAGCGCCGTCACGCTACCGGAGAACTCATCTACCTCTCCGTCTCTCTTGCTGGATCAAGAAGGCCGAGATCATCGTCGAGTTGTACGTGTACTGAACGCGGAGGTGCCGTTCGTTCATCACTAGATCGTGGGACGGATCGCGGGACAGTTCGTGGGACCGTTCCTGGGGCGGATCGAGGGACGTGAGGACGTTCCACTACATCAACCGCATTCACTAACGCTTCTGCTGTGCGATCTACAAGGGTACGTAGATCGGAAATCCCCTCTCGTAGGACATCACCATGATATGTCTTCGTGCGCGTAGGAAATTTTTTGTTTCCCATGCGACGTTCCCCAACATGTTGATACGTCCATTTTGCATCATGCTTTCATGTTGATATTTAGCGCTTTTTGGGCTGTTATTTCACTTCATGGTACAATACTTATGCCTTTTCTCTCTTATTTTGCAAGGTTTACCTGAAGAGGGAGAATGCCGACAGCTGGAATTCTGGCCTGAAAAAGGAGCAAGTTTGAGATACCTATTCTGCGCAACTCCAAATGCCGTCAAAATCAATGATTATTTTTTTCGGGTTTTATAAAATATACTGGGCCGAAGAAGTGCCAGAGGGGCGCCAGCAGGTGGCCACAAGCCTGCTAGGCGCGACCACCCCCCTGGCCACGCCTAGGGGGCTTGTGGGCTCCCTGCTGGTCCACTGGCCGCCCTCTTTTGCTACAAGAAGGGTTTAGGTCTGAAAAAAATCACGAGGAGGCTTTGTAGAGGATTCGCCACTGCCACGAGGCGGAACTTGAGAAGAACCAATCTAGAGCTCCGGCAGGACGATCCTGCCGGGGAAACTTCCCTCCCGGAGGGGGAAATCATCGCCATCATCATCACCAACACCCCTCTCATCGGAGGGGACTCATCATCATCAACATCTTCATCAGCATCATCTCATCTCCAAACCCTAGTTCATCACTTGTAACCAATCTCCGTCTCGCGACTCCGTTTGGTACTTGTAAGGTTGCTAGTAGTGTTAATTACTCTTTGTAGTTGATGCTAGTTGGATTACTTGGTGGAAGAGTTTATGTTCAGATCTTTGATGCTACTCATTACCTCTCTCGTCATGAATATGATTATGCTTTGTGAGTAGTTACTTTTGTTCCTGAGGACATGGGATAAGTCATGCTAATAGTAGTCATGTGAATTTGGTATTCGTTCGGTATTTTGATGTGTTGTATGTTGTTTTTCCTCTAGTGGTGCTATGTGAACGTCGACTACATAAGACTTCACCATTATTTGGGCCTAGAGGAAGGCATTGCGAAGTAGTAAGTAGATGATGGGTTGCTAGAGGAAGCTTAAACCCTAGTTTATGCGTTGCTTCGTAAGGGGCTGCTTTGGATCCAATAGTTTATTGCTATGGTTAGACTTTGTCTTAATTCTCCTTTCGTAGTTGCGGATGCTTGTGAGAGGGGTTAATCATAAGTGGGATGCTTGTCCAAGTAAGGGCAGTACCCAAGCGCCGGTCCACCCTCATATCAAACTATGAAAGTAACGAACGTGAATCATATCAGCATGATGAAAACTAGCATGACAGAAATTACCGTGTGTCCTCGGGAGCATTCTTCCTCCTATAAGACTTTGTCCAGGCTTGTCCCTTGCTACAAAAGGGATTGGGCCACTTTGCTGCACCGTTGCTACTTTTGTTACTTGCTACTTGCTACGAATCATCTCACCACACAACTACTTGTTACCAATAATTTCAGTGCTTGCGGATATTACCTTGCTGAAAACCACTTGTCAGATCCTTCTGCTCCTCGTTGGGTTCGACACTCTTACTTATCGAAAGGACTACGATAGATCCCCTATACTTGTGGGTCATCAATGACCTAAGGCAGTTTCCAAATATCGGTGAGACCGATTTCAGAACTCGCAAATTCCTATTCTTAAATTGACATACCAGCAACTTGGTCACTGATCTCGGTGGCACTAATGTGGAAGTTGGTGGTACCGATATTCCAGGGTTTGGCAAAGGTTTTTTTTGTGAAAAATCGGTAGGGCCGAGTGGAAAATGTTGGTGGCATTGATTTTGATGTTTAGGATTTGGACAGAGAATTTTGTGGGACAATGGCTGAGTATTTTTGCTGGTTGATGTCTACTATGCAACTTTATTCTTGTAGACTATGTTGGGCCTCCAAACGCAGAGTTTTGTAGGACAATATCAATTTCCCCTCAAGTGGATGACCTAAGGTTTATCAATCCGTGTGAGGTGTAGGATGAAGATGGTCTCTCTCAAACAACCTTGCAATCAATACAAAAAATCTCTTGTGTCCCCAACACACCCAATACAATGGTTAATTGTGTACGTGCACTAGTTCGACGAAGAGAGGGTGATACAAGTGTAGTATGGATAGGAGATATAGGTTTTTGTAATATGAGAATATAAAAATAGCAAGGTAGCAAGTGTAAAACAACGAGCAAAGCGTTGTATAAATGCTTGGTAATAAGGCCTAGGCTTCATAATTTCACTAGTGCAATCTCTCAACAATGCTAACATAGTAGAATCATATGATCATCCCCCAACGTGCAACAAAGAACCACTCCAAAATTCCTATCCAGCGGAGAACAATAAGATGAAATTGGTGTAGGTAGTAGAACCACCTCAAAGGTGTTCTTATTGATCAATATTTTGATCTATTCCTATAAGTGTCACAAACAACCCTACATATCATACTAGAATAATACCCATGATACATATCAATCAACCCTAATACCACCTAGATACTCCAATGTCACCTTAAGTATCCGCGAGTAAAATATGGGACATGCATCAAACAATTTCAGATCTTTCATACTCAATCCAACACAAAGAACTTCAAGGAGCATCCCAAGATTTCTATTGGAGAACATAGTATGAAAACGTGCAATCAACCCCTATGCATAGATCCCCAAGGTCATCAGAATCCGCAAGTTGATGCCATAACATATATCAAGTGGATCACTTGAATACCCCAATGTTACTACGGGTATCCATATGCAAGACATACATCAAGTGTTCTCGAACCAAAATATTTAATCCAACATAACAAGATCTTAAAGGGAAAGATTCAATTCATCACACCAAGGTATCAAGGAAATAACATCATATGATCAAACTAGATTAACAAAGTGTTGTAAATATGCCCTAGAGGCAATAATAAATTAGTTATTATTATATTTCTTTGTTCATGATAATCGTTTATTATCCATGCTGAAATTATATTGATTGGAAACACAATACTTGTGTGGATACATAGACAAAACACTGTCCCTAGTAAGCCTCTAGTTGACTAGCTCATTGATCAAAGATGGTCAAGGTTTCCTGACCATAGGCAAGTGTTGTCACTTGATAACGGGATCACATCATTAGGAGAATCATGTGATGGACTAGACCGAAACTAATAGACGTAGCATGTTGATCGTGTCATTTTGTTGCTACTGTTTTCTGCGTGTCAAGTATTTATTCCTATGACCATGAGATCATATAACTCACTGACAACGGAGGAATGCTTTTTATGTATCAAACGTCACAACGTAACTGGGTGACTATAAAGATGCTCTACAGGTATCTCCGAAGGTGTCCGTTGAGTTAGTATGGATCAAGACTGGGATTTATCACTCCGTGTGACGGAGAGGTATCTCGGGGCCCACTCGGTAATACAACATCACACACAAGCCTTGCAAGCAATGTGACTTAGTGTAATTTACGTGATCTTGTATTACGGAACGAGAAAAGAGACTTGCCGGTAAAATCAGATTGAAATAGGTATGCGGATACTGACGATCGAATCTTGGGCAAGTAACATACCGAAGGACAAAGGGAATGACATATTGGATTATATGAATCCTTGGCACTGAGGTTCAAACGATAAGATCTTCATAGAATATGTAGGATCCAATATGGGCATCCGGGTCCCTCTATTGGATATTGACCGAGGAGTCCCTCGGGTCATGTTTACATAGTTCTCGAACCCGTAGGGTCTGCATACTTAAGGTTCGACGTTGTTTTATGCGTATTTAAGTTATATGGTTGGTTACCGAATGTTGTTAGGAGTCCCGGATGAGATCACGGACGTCACGAGGGTTTCCGGAATGGTCCGGAGACGAAGATTGATATATAGGATGACCTCATTTCATTACCGGAAGGTTTTCGGAATTACCGGGAATGACGAATTGGTTCTGGGTGTTCACCGAGGGGGGGGGGGGCAGCCCACCCCGGGGAAGCCCATAGGCCTTAGGGGTGCCACACTAGCCTTTAGTGGGCTGGTGGGCAAGCCCAAAGAGGCCCCTGCGCAGGGAGATAAGAAAATCAAAGAGAAAGAAAAAAAAGGGGAAGTGGGAAGGAAGGGAAGGACTCCACATTCCAATCCTAATTGGACTAGGATCGCAGGAGGACTCCTCCTCCCCCCTTTGACCGAACCCCTTGGGGCTCCTTGAGCCCCAAGGCAAGGTCCCTCCCTTCCCCCTATATATACGGAGGTTTTAGGGCTGATTTGAGACAACTTTTCCACGGCAGCCCGACCACATGCCTCCACGGTTTTTCCTCTAGATCGCGTTTCTGCGGAGCTCGGGTGGAGCCCTGCTGAGATTAGATCACCAATAACCTCTGGAGCGCTGTCACGCTGTCGGAGAACTCATATACCTCTCCGTCTCTCTTGCTGGATCAAGAAGGCCGAGATCATCGTCGAGCTGTACATGTGCTGAACGCAGAGGTGTCGTCCGTTCGGCACTAGATCGGAGCGGATCGTGGGACGGATCGCGGGACGGTTCGTGGGACGGTTTGCGGGGCGGATCGAGGGATGTGAGGACGTTCCACTACATCAACCGCGTTTATTAACGCTTCTGCTGTGCGATCTACAAGGGTACGTAGATCTGAAATCCCCCTCGTAGATGGACATCACCATGATAGGTTTTCGTGCGCGTAGGAAATTTTTTGTTTCCCATGCGGTGTTCCCCAGCAGTGGTATCAGAGCCAGGTTCATGCGTAGATGTTATCTCGAGTAGAACACAAAAACTTTTGTGGGCGGTGATGTGCGATTTGCTGCCCTCCTTAGTCTTTTCTTGATTCCGCGGTATTGTTGCATCGAAGCGGCTCGGACCGACATTACTCGTACGCTTACGAGAGACTGGTTTCATCGCTACGAGCAACCCCATTTCTCAAAGATGACTGGCGAGTGTCAGTTTCTCCAACTTTAGTTGAATCGGATTTGACCAAGGAGGTCCTTGGATGAGGTTAAATAGAAATTCATATATCTCCGTTGTGGTGTTTGCGTAAGTAAGATGCGATCCTACTAGATACCCATGGTCACCACGTAAAACATGCAACAACAATTAGAGGACGTCTAACTTGTTTTTCAGGGTATGCTTGTTATGTGATATGGCCAATGACGTGATGTGATATATTCGATGTATGAGATGATCATATTGTAATAGTTAATATCGACTTGCACGTCGATGGTACGGCAACCGGCAGGAGCCATAGGGTTGTCTTTAAACTAACGTTTGTGCTTGCAGATGCGTTTACTATATTGCTAGGATGTAGCTTTAGTAGTAATAGCATGAGTAGCACGACAACCCCGATGGCGACACGTTGATGGAGATCATGATGATGGAGATCATGGTGTGACACCGGTGACAAGAAGATCGTGCCGGTGCTTTGGTGATGGAGATCAAGAAGCACATGTTGATGGCCATATCATGTCACTTATGAATTGCATGTGATGTTAATCCTTTATGCACCTTATCTTGCTTAGAATGACGGTAGCATTATGAGGTTTTACCTCACTAAAATTTCAAGACGAAATTGTGTTCTCCCCGACTGTGCACCGTTGCAACAGTTCTTTGTTTCGAGACACCACGTGATGATCGGGTGTGATAGACTCAATGTTCACATACAACGGGTGCAAAACAGTTGCACACGCGGATCACTCGGGTTAAACTTGACGAGCCTAGCATGTGCAAACATGGCCTCGGAACACATGAGACCGAAAGGTCGAGCATGAATCATATAGTTGATATGATTAGCATAGAGATGCTTACCACTGAAACTATTCTCGACTCACGTGATGATCGGACTTGAGATAGTGGATTTGGATCATGTACCACTCAAATGACTAGAGAGATGTACTTTTTGAGTGGAAGTTCTTATGTAATATGATTAATTGAACTAATTGTCATGAACATAGTCTAAATGGTCTTTGCGAATTACGATGTAGCTTGCGCTATAGATCTACTGTTTTTATATGTTCCTAGAGAAAATTTAGTTGAAAGTTGATAGTAGCAAACTTTGCGGACTGAGTCTGTAAAACTGAGGATTGTCCTCGTTGCTGCGCAGAAGCCTTACGTCCTTAATGCACCACTCGGTGTGCTGCACCTCGAGCGTCGTCTGTGGATGTTGTAAACATCTGACATACACGTTTCTGATGACTACGCGATAGTTCAGTGCAAAATACTTAATGGCTTAGAAGCAAGGCGCCAAAGACGTTTTGTAACGTCACGGAACATAAGAGATGTTCTAAAGAGATGAAATTGTGATTTCATGGTTGTGCCCTTGTTAAGAGGTATGAGACCTCCGACAAGATTCTTTGTCCACGAAGTAAAGGAGAAAAGCTCAATCGTTGAGCGTGTGCTCAGATTGTCTGAGTACGACAATCGCTTGAATCAAGTGGGAGTTGATCTTCTAGATGAGATAGTGATGGTTCTCCAAAGTCACTACCACCAAGATGTGAGAGCTTCGTGATGAACTATAACATATCAAGGATAGATACTATGATCCTTGGGCGATTCACGATGTTTGACACTGCGAAAGTAGAAATCAAGAAGGAGTATCAATAGTTGATGGTTAGTAAAACCACTAAGTTTCGAGAAAGGAAAGGGCTAGAAGGGATACTTCGTGAAACGGCAAAACAGTTGCTGCACTAATGAAGAGACCCAATATTAAACCCAAACCCGAGACTAAGTGCTTCTGTTATAAGGGGAACGGTCAGTGAGGCGGAGCTACCCTAGATACTTGGTAGATAAGAAGGATGGCAAAGTCGAGAGAAGTATATTTGATATACATGATATTGATGTGTACTTTACTAGTACTCCTAGAAGCACGAGGGTATTGGATACCGGTTCGGTTGCTAAGTGATTAGTGACTCGAAATGAAAGCTACAGAATAAACGGAGACTAGCTAAAGGCGAGGTGACGATAAGTGTTGGAAGTGTTTCCAAGGTTGATGTGATCAAACGTCGCACGCTCCCTCTATCATCGGGATTGGTGGTAAAACCTAAATAATTGTTATTTGGTGTTTGCGTTGAGCATGAACATGATTGGATCGTGTTTATTGCAATACGATTATTCATTTAAAGAGAATAATAGTTGTTCTATTTGCTTGAATAATTACCCTCAATGGTTTATTGAATCTCGATCGTAGTGTTACACATGTTCATAATATTAGTGCCAAAAGATACAAAGTAATAATGATAGTACCACTTAGTTGTGGCACTGCCACTTGAGTCATGTTGGTATAAAATGCATGTAGAAGCTCCATGCTGATGGATCTTTGTACTCACTCATTTTTGAAACATTTGAGACATGCAAACCATACCTGTTGGTATAAATGCATGAAGAAACTCCATGAGAGATGGATCGTTTTGACTCTCTTGATTTTGAATCACTTGAGACATGCAAAACATGCCACATGAAACAAGAGAGTAACTTTTGGGAATAAAACATTTTTGATGTGTGCAGTCCAATGAGTGCTAAGACACGCAGTGGATATCGTTATGTTCTTACTTCACTGACGATTTGAGTAGATACAAGAGTATTTACTAGATGAATCACAAAGTCTAAAATATTGAAAAGTTCAATTCTGTTTCAGAGTGAAGTTCGTCGTAACAAGAGGATAAACTATCTACGATATGATCATAGAGATGAATATCTGAGTTACGAGTTTTTGTACGCAGTTAAGACAATGTGGAAATTGTTTCGCAAGTTCATGCCACCTGGAACACCATAGTATGATGATGTGTCTGAACTACATAGCCACGCCGTATTTGATATGGTGCATACTATGATGTCTCTTATCGAATTACCATTATCGTTTACGGGTTATGCATTAGAGACAACCGCATTCACTTTAAATAGGGCACCGCGTATTTCCGTTGAGATGACACAGTATAGACTAAGGTTTATAGAAATCTAAGCTGTTGTTTCCTGAAAGTTTGGGGCTGCGATGCTTATGTGAAAAGGTTTCAGTCCGTTAAGCTCGAACCCAAAGCGGATAAATGCATCTTCATAGGATATCCAAAACAGTTGGATATATCTCCTATCTCAGATCCGGAAGCAAAGTGTTTGTTTCTAGAAACGGATCCTTTCTCGAGGAAAGATTTCTCTCGAAAGAATTGAGTGGGAGAGTGGTGGAACTTGATGAGGTTATTGAACCACCACTTCGACCAGTGTGTAGCAGGGCGCAGGAAGTTGTTCCTGTGGCGCCTACACCAATTGAAGTGGAAGCTGATGATGGTGATCATTAGAGCTTCGGATCAAGTTACTACAAACCTCGTAGGTTGACAAAGGTCACATACTACTACAGAGTGGTGCGGTAACCCTGTCTTGGAGGTCATGTTGTTGAAACAACTATGAACCTACGAGTTATGGAGAAGCAATGGTGGGCCCGGATTCCGACAAATGGCTGGAGGCCATGAAATCCAAGAGAGGATCCATGTATATAACAAAGTGTAGACTTTGGAAGAACTACTCGATGGTCGTAGGACTATTAAGTAAAGATGGATTTTTAAAAGGAAGACGAACGATGATGGTGATAGGTCACTATTAAGAAAAGCTCGACTTGTCGCAAAGATGTTTTCAACAAGATCAAATAGTTGACTATGATGAGACTTTCTCACTCGTAGCGATGCTAAAAGTCTGTTGGAATTATGTTAGTAGTTGTTGCGTTATTTGTGAAATATTGCACATAGGAAGACAAAACATTGTTTCCTCGACGGTTTCCTTGAGGAAAGATTGTATACGATACAACTAGAAGGTTTTGTCGATCCTAAGGATACTAGCAAGTATGCAAGCACCAACAATCCTTCAATGGACTAGTGCAAACATCTCGGAGTTGGAATATACACTTTGATGAGATGATGAAAGATTTTGGGTTTGTACAAGGTTTATGAGAAACTTGTATTTGCAAAGAAGTGAGTGGGAGCACTATAGAATTTCTGATAAGTATATGTGGTTGACATATTATTGATCAGAAGTAATGTAGAATTTCTGTAAAACATACAAGGTTGTTTGAAAGGAGTTTTTCAAAGGAATACCTGGATTGAGCTACTTGAACGTTGAGCATCAAGATCTATGGAGATAGATCGAAACGCTTAATAGAAGTTTCAACAAGATGCATGCGTTGACAAGTTTTTGAAGGAGTTCAAAATAGATTAGCAAAGAAGGAGTTCTTGACTGTGTTGTAAGGTGTGAATTTGAGTAAAACTCAAAACCCGACCATGACAGAATAAAGAGAATAGACGAAGGTCGTCTTCTATGCCTTAGCCGTAGACTCTAAAGTATGCCATGCTGAGTACCGCACCTGATGTGTGCCTTGCAGCAAGTTTGTTAAGAGGTACAAAGAGTGATCCAGGATTGAATCACTGTTCAGCGGTCAAAGTTATCCTTAGTAACTAAATGGACTAAGGAATTTTTCTCGATTATGGAGGTGGCTAAAGAGTTCGTCATAAAGGGTTACATCGATGCAAGCTTTCACACTAATCCGAATAACTATGAGTAGTGAAACGGATTCATATAGTAGAGTAGATATTTGGAGTATTTCCGAATAGCACGTAGTAGCAGCATCTATAAGATGACATAAAGATTTGTAAAGAACACATGGATCTGAAAGTTTCAGAACCGTTGACTAAAACCTCTCTCATGAGCAAGACGTGATCAGACCCCAGAACTATATGGGTGTTGGATTCATTGAAATCACATGGTGACGTGAACTAGATTACTGACTCGAGTGCAAGTGGGAGACTGTTGTAAATATGCCCTAGAGGCAATAATAAATTAGTTATTATTATATTTCTTTGTTCATGATAATCGTTTATTATCCATGCTATAATTGTATTGATTGGAAACACAATACTTGTGTGGATACATAGACAAAACACTGTCCCTAGTAAGCCTCTAGTTGACTAGCTCGTTGATCAAAGATGGTCAAGGTTTCCTGACCATAGATAAGTGTTGTCACTTGATAACGGGATCACATAATTAGGAGAATCATGTGATGGACTAGACCCAAACTAATAGACGTAGCATGTTGATCGTGTCATTTTGTTGCTACTGTTTTCTGCGTGTCAAGTATTTATTCCTATGACCATGAGATCATATAACTCACTGACACCGGAGGAATGCTTTGTGTGTATCAAACGTCACAACGTAACTGGGTGACTATAAAGATGCTCTACTGGTATCTCCGAAGGTGTCCGTTGAGTTAGTATGGATCAAGACTGGGATTTGTCACTCCGTGTGACGGAGAGGTATCTCGGGGCCCACTCGGTAATACAACATCACACACAAGCCTTGCAAGCAATGTGACTTAGTGTAAGTTATGGGATCTTGTATTACGGAACGAGAAAAGAGACTTGCCGATAAAACGAGATTGAAATAGGTATGCGGATACTGACGATTGAATCTCGGGAAAGTAACATACCGAAGGACAAAGGGAATGACATGCGGGACTATATGAATCCTTGGCACTGAGGTTCAAACGATAAGATCTTCGTAGAATATGTAGGATCCAATACTGGCATCCAGGTCCCTCTATTGGATATTGACCGAGGAGTCCCTCGGGTCATGTCTACGTAGTTCTTGAACCCGCAGGGTCTGCACACTTAAGGTTCAACGTTGTTTTATGTGTATTTGAGTTATATGGTTGGTTACCGAATGTTGTTCGGAGTCCCGGATCAGATCATGGACGTCACGAGGATTTCCGGAATGGTCCGTAGACTAAGATTGATATATAGGATGACCTCATTTGATTACCGGAAGGTTTCCGGAATTACCGGGAATGAGGAATTGGTTCCGGGTGTTCACCAGGGGCGGGGGGGGGGGGGGCAGCCCACCCTGGGGAAGCCCATAGGCCTTAGGGGTGCCGTACCAGCCCTTAGAGGGCTGGTCGGCAACCCCAAAGAGGCCCCAGCGTAGGGAGATAAGAAAATCAAAGAGAAAAAAGGGGAAGTGGGAAGGAAGGGAAGGACTCCACCTTCCAATCCTAGTTGGACTAGGATTGGAGGAGGACTCCTCCTCCCCCCTTCGGCCAAACCCCTTGGGGCTCCTTGACCCCCAAGGCAAGGTCCCTCCCCTCCCCTCTATATAGACGGAGGTTTTAGGGCTGATTTGACACTACTTTTCCACGGCAGCCCGACCACATACCCCCACGGTTTTTCCTCTAGATCGCGTTTCTGCAGAGCTCGGGCGGAGCCCTGCTGAGATTAGATCACCACCAACCTCCAAAGCGCTGTCACGCTGCCGGAGAACTCATCTACCTCTCCGTCTCTCTTGCTGGATCAAGAAGGCCGAGATCACCATCGAGTTGTACGTGTGTTGAACGCGGAGGTGCCATCCGTTCGGCACTAGATCGGAGCGGATCGTGGGACGGTTCCTGGGACGTTTCGCGGGGCGGATCGAGGGACGTGAGGACGTTCCACTACATCTACTGCGTTTATTAACGCTTCTGCTATGTGATCTACAAGGGTACGTAGATCTGAAATCCCCCTCGTAGATGGACATCACCATGATAGGTTTTCGTGCGCGTAGGAAATTATTTGTTTCCCATGCGGCCTTCCCCAACACAAAGCCCATGATACATCAAGATCGTGCCGTCTCAAGAACACAAGAGAGAGAGAGAGATTGAACACATAGCTACTGGTACATACCCTCAGCACCGAGGGTGAACTACTTCCCCCTCGCCATGGCCTCCACCGGGATGATGAATATGGCGATGAGAGATGATTTCCCCTCTCCGACAGGGTACCGGAAAGGATCCAGATGGGTTTTCCGTTGATACACAGAGTTGTAGTGGCGGAGCGGAAGTTTTTCTTTTTTACTTCTGGGGTTTCTGGTATATATAGAATTTTGAGCGTTAGAATCACGCTAAACAGAGCCACCTGGGCCCCACAAGCTATTGGGGCGCGACCTAGGGGCGCCCTGTTAGCTTATGTCCCACAGGTTGCTCCCCTCGAGTGGTTCTTCGCTCCAATAGTTCTTATTTCCTCCAGAAAAAATATAAAAAAGTTTTGGGCGATTATGAGAACTTTCATTTTTTGCGCAAAATAACACCATGGTAATTCTGCTCAAAACAAAGTTAGTCCGGGTTAGTTCTAAATAAATCATATAAAGCGCATCAAAAACATATAAAAGTATTGTAAACATAGGCAAGCATGGCATGAATCCTTCATAAATTATCAATACGTTGGAGACGTATCAGCATCCCCAAGCTTAATTCCTACTCGTCCTCGAGTAGGTAAATGATAAAAGAAATAATTTATGAAGTCTGAATGCTATCATAGTATATAAGTTTGATCAATGATAATCCCAATCACTTATTCTAGTATCATAACCAACGACTTTTTCATAAAAACAATCATGGTTGAGTAGCAATCAATTCACATGTGATGGTTCAAACAATGCATTCTCTTGAACTCAACATCATATGTTCTTAGTCTTAAAACAATTTCGACGCATCATCAAGTCTAAGTAAGAGCTCCACATACTCAATTATCATATAGTATTTTATGATTGCTAATACTCAAAGCATATTTTTAGAACAAACAACATACATCGAACTCGGAGAAAGATAGGGGCTTAGAGTTTCGCCTCCCAACATTCTTATCATAAAGATAATTGTCAACAATAATGTATCATGATCAAATATATCTGAGTGAATATATATGTTTGGATCTTTCCCCACCACATGGTTCTTGCCAACTAATAGATTGAGGTTGTAATAAGAAGTTGACTCAACATGAAAAGTAAGTAACATGAAAGTAAATAGATTGTCCCTTCGCCGAGGGAAGCATGGATTTGAAAGGTGCCAGAGCTCATTGCTTTAAAATAGAGATGAATATGTAGTTTTGGGTGGTGTGCCTTTCCTGTCAACATCATAACATAGTTTTCAATATCTTCCATGCTAATCACATTATTGGCGGTTCCCAAACAAAATTGAATTTTTACTCACCCTCAACCTTTGACGCCCTCGATTTGATCGTACGCTAATCATACACGAAAATGCGTACGACCAAGCTCAAGGACTCATGGGAAGATATCACAACACAACTCTAGACACAAATGAAAACATACAAGCTTCATATTACAAGCCACAGGGGCCTCGAGGGGTAGAATACTGAAGCTCGAGAAACACACGAGTCAGCGGAAGCAATAAATATCTGAGTACAGACATAAAACATGGCAATGCCATAGAGAAGGCTAGCACAAAAGATACATCGATCGAACGAGGAGAGGCCTCCTGCGTGGGAACCTCCTAAACTACTCCTGGTCGTGAGCGACCTCCATGTAGAAGTAGGCACCATCGGGGCAGTAGTTGTCGGCAGCGGGGTACTCCATCTCCTGGGCTCCATCATCTAGTCGCCACAATCGTATCAAGGGGAAAAGGGGGAGCAAAGAAACGGTGAGTATGCATCCAAAGTACTCGCAACACTGACATCAGAACTATGCTAAGTATGCATAAGTATCAAAGGGAAGGGGTTATATGTGGGCTGACTGCAGCAATGTGAGAATAGAGAGAGGGGACTAGTCCTGTCAAAGACTAGCATCTTTAACGCCTTGTAGCAATAGACGAGACTAGAGCAAACAACATAATTATATAGTCATATTGTTGCAGCAATATTAACTAAGGTCACATGCAGAGATTCTTCCTCAACTCCCTGCGTGAAAGTAATCCCGGAGCAAACATTCGAGTTAAGTAATAGTTCAAGTTGTACCATATAGGGGCACAACCCCAAGCTGTCCTATAACCGTGGACACGACTATCTGAATAGCTAATTTTCATCCCTGCAGGGGTGCACCATCTTACCCGTCACACTCGATAAACTCTGTCCGGACACACTTTCCAGGGTCATGCCCGACCTCGGAACATCAACACGTCGCAACCCTACCTAGGCTCAAGAGAGAGGCCAGCCCGCCGGTCTAAAACCTAAGCACGCAGGGGTCATGGACCCATCACCCTTTGTGGTCCTGCATGATGCAAGGGCGGCCGATGTTAGTCCTGGCACCTCTTATACAAGAACAATGTTTATCCAGACCACTCGGACGCGCGCCGCTCCATTGGTGACGTGTGAAGAGCTTCGGCTGATACCATGACGTCGAGTACCTAAACTTTTCTCATATGAAGGTGAGTGCGAAAAGGTCTACAACCAACCCAAATCAAATAGCAAAATCGATTAGCATTTTAATTAACCCGCAACACACCTTTCATGTTTCCGTTAGCACGATCAAGTAACTATGTGGTTGTAACATCAGAGGGATCCGAGGTATCACCCTCGATGGATTTCAAATGATGTAACCATCAAGGTGGCCAGGGGGAATCCCCCTCGATGGACCACGCTTGATGGGTTGTACGATCGAGTCTAGATTGGAGATGATGAAGGAGGAATCACCCTCCGAGAACCACCATCGGTCAACTACACTACAGAGCTAACATCAGGAGTACATATCGAGGTGTCACCCTCGGTACTCGATAGTATAGCTCTACAGTGTCGTATAACTAAGGGGCCTGAGTGCTGTGATGGGTCTTGGCTCGTCGATGAGATGATCGAGACTTCGATTATAAAGCGGGGAAACTGGACTAGGGGGGGGCAAATTGGGATCACTGCTCCATCTATACTAAGGAGTTTAAAGTGCGGTAGAGTAAAATAGCAGTTCATCAAAAACAGGCTATGCATCAGATATAAGAGCTAACTATAACAGTAGCAAAATCTAACGCAAGCATGAGGGAGAAATAAATAGGCAATATGGGAATGATCAAGGGGGCTTTGCTTGCCTGGTTGCTGTGCAGACAAAAATGGATCCTTGACTAGGAAGTACTCGATCACCGAATCATCATCGGTCTCGGGATCTACCAAAAAGGAAGCAACATAGGGGAAGCACAATAAATAACAAAGCAATCCAATGCATCACAAAGCATGCCATAGTTATATGCAGCGCTAGGCATGAGCTAACGCAGTATTAGTCGTCATGGACGGATTGAGAAAATATCTCACGATATTTCCGAGGTCATTGGCTACTACCGGATAGGCACAAATGATGAAAAAGTTCCATGTTTGCTATGCTAGGGGCACATGACAGACGAACGGACATCATATCCGGGATTGTCTCATTTTTCTAATCAACTTTGATATATAAATTATTTTCATCGGAGTTATGGTTCATTTTCTATTAGTTCTCAAAGTATTAAAGATTTTCTAAAATTTCTAGATTTATTTTAATTCGAGTTGACCAAGTCAAATTTGACTCGTCAAATAAGGAGGGGATGGCCCACATGTCATATATTATACCTAAACAAATAAATAAAGATAACTTTTTTAATTGGGGGCCTACATGTCACTGGACCAAGGCCAACTAAAATCAATAATTAAACTACTAACTAAAAGGGGCTCTACTTAGCCTAAACTAATTAGCACCTAACCTAATCTAAACTATTTAGCTTAGGGCCGGCCGATTGCACAGCCAACCTTGGTTGTGCACACACACGCGCAGGCACACCCGACCATAGCCTTGGCCACGGCCACCAGCAAGCAGTAGCAACATGCGACATCAGCAGCAACAACTAATTAGCAGAGCGGCCGCGACGCCTAATAGCACTAGCGACACAGAGCAACCGTGCAGCCGCACAAAGTCAGTAGCATCAAGTAGCGCAGTAGCACACGAAGCACTGCTACTGCGCTGCTTCGTGTGCGGGATAAAGAAGCGCAGTAGCAGTGCTTGATGCTACTAACTTTGTGCGGCTGCAGTAACCTAATCTAATCAAAACTATCTAAGATTAGGTTTCTTAAGGTACAACCTTAAGAAATGCCACTGACTATTGTTGAATGGCTGATGATGAATCTTAGCTGATGAAGCACTTTCTCGTGCTTGTCCTTTCATTCATGCTAAGTTATACAATATTTTATTAGCAGCCTTAAGAAATGCCCTTGTTCTGCTCAGGTACATGAATCAGAAGGAACTTGGAAAGCTGATGATGCGTTGAGTGCTCACACAGAAGATGGATTTGGAAGGATTTCGAATTGACATCGAGCTGATGTTTTTCTCCACCCGTGTTTTTGCTGTCTTGCTATGCAAAGTTACATTGTATTGGTTGTGGCTAAAATCCTCGGTGTAGTATTATGAACATTACCCTGGATGTTCATATGGCGATTATCCTGACAGATTCATATGGCGATTTGTGCAAGAATCTTGTTGGGTTTACTGGATGTGAAGATTATGGCTTGACAAGTAATCTTGTGCATTCCTGTATCTAGACATTGCTGTCATGAGATTAGAGACAAAAAGTTTGTACCTGCACGTTGTTGTTAGTGGAAAGTAGCAGCATTTCTGTATTCCGTATTTCAGATTTGTTAGTGGAAAGTAGCAGCTAGCTTGGCGGGCTGTATTTTGGTTGTATTCCAGATTTGTTAGTGGAAAGTACTAGCTAGCTTGGCGGGATTATAGAGGGATTATGCGGGCTGCCGCATTTTCCGCAAGAAATCAAGCGGCATAAGGCGGGCAATTAGCGTTGACCGCTAAAAATGCTGGCACCCGCTATGTTGTTTGGCGGGCAGCCGCATCCCGCCCCGCGTGCAACCTGACGAAGCAGTGGCTAGCAGCTGTGCTGCATCTAAGCAACAAGAAGCGCATCAACAAGAGCATGGAGTAACAGGCTAGCAGAACGCATCAGCAACAACAACACAATAGGAGGAGCAAAAGCAACAAGCATCAGTGGCGTAGGAGCAGCATCTTAGTGCAGCCGCAACAGAGTGCACGCGCGCGCGCGCGGGTGACGCATGGCTAGGCCGGGTGGTCCCGGGGGAAGTAGGGACATGCAAGTGCGCGTGCGAACACGGACCAACGGCCATGGTGGTCTCAGGCGGGCGCGGGGCTACGATGATGGACCGAGAGCAGGGTGAGGGGGAGACAGGGGAGGAGCTCACCACGGTCCCAACGGAGGCGACGGGGAGGCCGGAGGTGGACCGGAATGCTGGGAATCGACGCCGGACTCCGGTGATGTATGCGATGAAGACAGCGGCGATGGCGAGCATATGCCCACCCCGGCTTGATTTGTTGCTCTGAATGGATGAAGCCGGTTGCGACGGGGCCTTTGGACATGCTCCCGGGCGCCGGTGAGGTCAGTGGGCACGAGGGACGAGCAGGGAGAGGGCTAGGGTTCACGGAGGGAGAGACAAAGATCATGGCACTGCTCGTATCCATCCGAGGAGCCGTGGGATGGCCGACACGGCACCATCGGCGGCCATGGTGGCCTAGATGGACGCTACGACCTCCTGCTGGTCTACACGGGAAGGGGATGACCCCAGTTGGGCTGGGCTGGATTTGCCCTGTGCATCAAGGCCTAGTGGAGAGTGGCTTTTGCCCCTTTTCTTTTATTTTAAATCTTTTCTTTGTTCTATTTAATTGTTTTGTATTTATTTAATTATTAAATAGATTTTATTGCATAAAACACTTCATCTAGAAATACTAGGTAATATTATGGTGTAGTACAAAATGTTTCAAGCCATGTGGAGATGTATACATATTTGTTTGATTTGGAAAGTCTCAATTAAATGTTGTTGGTACCATTCTAAAATAGATAGGGAATTTTTGGTGCTTCAAATTATGTTGGTTTCTTCATGAAAATTAGTTAGTGAATCTTTGCAATACACTGAACATTTTATTTTGTTGTTTGAGTACATATTATTTTTATTTTATTTTAAATTTGAGTTTGACAATTGGATTAGCAAAAAGGTGATGACGTGGCAACATTAGGGGGAGATTAATGTAGCATAACTAAAGGGATTACTATAGCATAATCCGGGGATGTCACACACCCATTCAATCACATTCCATGGCTAGCCATATCCATGGGTGCCCTCCAAGCAATCAAGTTTCTAGGGGGAGTTCTTGTTTATTCATTTTTGTATTATGCAGGACCCTTTTTACCAACCTAGCTCGTGCAATGACAATTGAATAAAAACTCATCTTGAGAATAACTCACTTAACATGGAAGATAAGGACTGCCCTATAGCTCCATGAGTGGTACGAGCACACAAAACATATGTTCATTTGAATATTTAGAGGTGGCACATGCAAACTTACTTGGAATGACAGTGAAATACCATATATAGGTAGGTATGGTGGACTCATATGGAAGAAACTTGGCTCAAGGATTTGGATGCACACTTAGTATTTCTACTTAGTACGAAGTTTTGGCTAGCAAAAGGTTCTAAACAAGCACCATACTTTGGAGGATCCATAATAATATAACTTTTATGCAAATATACCCAAACTTAACCATTACACTATCTTCCTTGTACAACTTCAACTATTTGATCAAGGTTGGAAATAATTGATGGGTATTCACAATCATAAAATATGTCCACAATAATATATTTGTATGTGGAGATTGTCATTCTTATACTAGTCATTCATGAATTGCTCACATGACCGATACTATGATTGTCAAACTTCAATAGATTTTACTTTCTGAAGCAAATGTGAAACTACTACTAAGAATATAGATCATTGGTAATTTCAAATTTATGATATTTCATTCATTCACAATTTACTCTTAGGATATAAGTGAAGAACAAGAGTAAACATCAAACTACTCTTGAAAATCAATCAGTAGTCAAAAAATTAATTAGCTATGTGAGGGCTTTCTCTCAATAAAGATTTTCAGATCCGGGTATTTTATTCAAACATAAAAATAAATAAAAATGCACTCCAACAATAGCACATATCATGTGGACAAGTAAAAACTTAGGCTCAACATAGGCTAATCGATATTTGTCGATGAAGAGAGGTGGGATGCGTAGCATGCCCAAGTTTAGATGCTTTAGACTAACCCCAAGTTTGAGATTTTGTATCTCGTTCAATCCTCTCATATCCCGGTTTCACCAAAGTCTTCATCCACACAAAACTTGAAAAGAAGCCGTGAGGTAGGTTAGTACACATAAAAGTAAACCAACACTTCATATACTGCCACGATATGATGCATACTAATTTTCAAACATAGGTACTGTATATTATCATTTCCACAATTTATATCTACCAATATAAGCCATGAAAACTATAGGATAAGTAGATAACAAAACTATGACAACAATTTGTCCAAACAAAAAGTCTGTACTAATCTACTAAAACAGTGTACTTTTGTATGTCCAAAAATTCTAAAAAGTTAGGACATTATAAATACTTTGTATGACATCACTGTATTAATTTTTCAGAAACTTTACACGTTCGAGTAGAATCTGATAATTCAAATAGTATAAGAAAAGTTTCTATTTTTGTACATCACACAACACACATGCAATTCAAGCATTCTAAAGGAAATTCTTGGAAGTTTTTTTTGAAAAACAAGATTATAAATTGCCTAATATAGAATAACAAAATAAAATGACTCTCCAAGCAAAACACATATCATGCGATGAATAAAAATGTAGCTCCAAGTAAGATATACTGATAATGTTGGAGACAAAAGAGGGATGCCTTCCGGGGCATTCCCAAGCTTAGAGGCTTGAGTCTTCCTTAGATATTACCTTGGGGGTGCCTTGGGCATCCCCAATCTTAGGTTCTTTCTGCTCCTTATTCACCTCATATTGGTATGTCTCGCAAAACTTGAAAACTTCAAGCACACAATACTTAACGGAACTTCGTGAGATGGGTTAGTGTAATAAAGATAGATCATTCACCTATGTATTGTCATGACAAGATTCATAATTATTATCAGATGATACCTACTGTATTATATTATTTCCATAATATATATCACCAAATATAAGCTATGCAAACATTAAAACAAGCAAACTATGCACGCAAAACAAAATCTGTCAAAATAGAATAGTCTGTGAAGATGTGAATGGACACCATACTTCCTTGACTCTACAAATTCTAAAAAATAGAAAAACGCACATAGTTTTCATGACATTTTTTTGTAAAAAAATCAGAATTTTTTGAATCTTTAGTAAAATCACATAATTCATACACTTGCCACTTGGTGGAGTAATTCTAATGCCTTTTCTCTCATAATATGCAAGGTTTACATCAAGTGGGAGAATACTGGGAGATGGAATTCTGGACCTGAAAAAGCTACATGAGAGATACTATTCTGCACATATCCAATTGGGCTGAAAATTTATGGAGATTTATATTATAATAAACAAATAATACTGGAGCGAAGAAGTACCCTAGGGGGGCTACCACGTGCCCACTAGACACCAGGGCGCGCGACGCCCCCCTCGCGCGGCGTGATGTCTAGTGTCTCCCCTGGCCCACCTCTCGCGATCATCTTCTGTTATAAAATACCTTTTACCCGGAAAAAAATTAAGAGGAGGACTTCGGGATGAAGCGCCGCCGTCTCGAGGCGGAACCTGGGCAGGAGCACTTTTGCCTTCCTGCGGAGCGATTCCGTCGAAGGAACTTCCCTCCCGAAGGGGGAAATCATGGCCATCGTAATCACCATCAACCCTCTCATCTTGGGGAGGCCAATATTCATCAACATCTTCATCAGCACCATCTCTTATCAAAACTCTAGTTCATCTCTTGTGCTCAATCTTGTACTGGAACCTTGGATTGGTACCTGAGGTGTGTCTAATAGTGTTGATTACATCTTGTAGTTGATGCTTTATGGTTTATTTGGTGGAAGATCATATGTTCAGATATATTATGCTATTTAATACCTCTCTCACAATGAACATTTTTATCACTTATGAGTAGTTACTTTTGTTCTTCAGGCCACGGGAGAAATCATGTTGCAAGTAGTCATGTGAAGTTGATATTCGTTCGATATTTTGATGGTATGAATGTTGTGATTCCCTTAGTGGTGTTATGTGAACGTCGACTACATAACACTTCACCATATTTGTGCCTAAGGGAATGAATTGTGGAGTAGTAATTAGAGGGTGGGTTGAGAGAGTGACGGAAACTTAAACCCTAGTCTATGCATTGCTTCGTAAGGGGCTGATTTGGATGCCTATGTTTAGTGCTATGGTTAGAATTTATTCTTAATACTTTTCTTGTAGTTGCGGATGCTTGTGGGAGGGTTAATCAGAAGTGGGAGGTTTGTTCAAGTAAGAACAAAACCCAAGCACCGGTACACCCACATATCAAATTATCAAAATATCGAACGCGAATCAACCCAACATGACGAAAGTGACTAGATGAAATTCCCGTGTGCCCTCAAGAACACTTTGCCTATTATAAGAAATTGTTTTGGCCTGGGCTTTGCCATAAAAGGATTGGGATACCTTGATGCACCTATTGTCACTATTGCTACTTGTCATTTGTTACAATTACCTAGCTATCAAACAACTTGTTAACGCTATTTCAGTTCTTGCATAAATTACCTTGTTGAAAACCGCTTGTCATTTCCTTCTGCTTCTCGTTGGGTTCGAAACTCTTAGTTATCAAAAGAACTAAAATTGACCCCCTATAATTTTGGGTCATCAAGACTCTTTTGTGGTGCAGTTGTCGAGGAGTGAAGCACCTTTGTTAAGCGGAATTTGGTAAGGGAAAATTTATATAACATGTTGAAATTTACTGTTACTTGTCACTATCGAAAGTAATCCTTTGAGGGGTTTGTTCAGGGTATCTTCACCTTAAATGGAAGCAGCAGGAGTTGTCCCTCAACCTGTTGAACCTACTGAAAATGTTTATTATCAAATTCCTTCGGTTATGGTAGAGAAACTGCTGGCTAATCCTTATGAGGAGATGGAACAAAACACCCCGATATGCACCTAATCTATGTGGATGAAGTTTGTGGATTATTTAAGCTTGCAGTTTTATCCGGAGACGAAGTCAAGAAGGTTTTCCCTTTATTTTTGGGGGAAAAGCATTGACATAGTATAGGTTATGTGATGGTATATGATCTTGGAACTGGAATCGATTGCAATTGGAGTTTCAGCAAAAAAATTATCATATGCATCTTGTTCATCATGATTGAATTTTATCTATAGTTTTTGGTGTTGGGGATATAACCCCGATGTATAACCCTCCCTATCGGGACGGGTCACTGTTATGGCAGCTCAATGATATGAGCAAGATGAGCCTTGATGTGCGAGACTAGAGACATAAGGCGAGTCACCAATGAGGATGGCAATTTTACCCACGGGTACGGGTACCCACGGGTACCGTACCCGCATGGGAACAGTATGGGCACACTTTTATACCCATGGATAGTACCCATACCCTACCCGTTATCATGGCTAGGGTACGGGTATAGCCTTGTACCCGTGGGTATACCCATACCCTACCCATTTGTGAACAAATGTTATATTATCATCAATTAATCGTTAATTTGTCATGTGACTCATCTACTCCTATTGACTTATGAGTATGTTGTGATTTCTCAATTTTTCTCGTGCTCATGTACTCATCTACCTCTTATCGAGCCAAGATAATTCAATTTTGTGTTAAATGTTTTATGAGTGAGTGTAAAATTGTGGACAACTTGTGTACTATTTGTTCTACCCGCTGGGTACCCAATGGGTATAGGTAATTGTCGGGTATGGCTATGGGTAAAGTTTTATACCCATGGGTATAGGCATGGGTAGAATTTTGTACCCATTAACTATATGGGTATGGGTATGGTATTGCTCTACCCTGCCCATACCCTACCCACTGCCATCCTTAGTCACCAAGATGAGCTGTTTAGCGGCCCACGACATGAAGATGGCGACTCAAGGCCCACAAGGTGGAAGGCCACGAGGAGTTTCCTTGCTTAAGGAGCCAGGCGAGTTAGAGACATACCGGGTCACGAATCATAATGTGACCCGAACATTTGTAAACCTAGGGGCTCGACCTGTATATAAAGGCGAGTCTCCAGGGCCAGTAGACTTAAGTTATAATCCATCGAGATCTAGGTCAAGCGAATCCACACCCTTGTAATCGATATCATCATCAATACACACAAAGCAGGACATAGGATTTTACCTCCATCGTAGGGGCCGAACCTGGGTAAAATTGTCTCACGTTACTGATCAACCCCTTTGAGTAGGAACATAGTTGCGGTGGCCTCATCACTAAGTCCTATCATGAGGACATCTATCGTGACAAAATCATGACAGTTGGCGCCCACCATGGGGCCTATGATCAATGGAGTTGAATTCTCAAAGCGAGCCCTTCCAGGGTTCAGGAGATACGCGGTTGGTCTGATGACTAAGAGCCGCCGTGGAAAGCGCTATATCGACAATTCGAGCTGGGGTCCCGAGGCCGACTCAATCGAGTCTCGTTACCGGGCCCCTTCGGCAAGATGCATGTCTTCATCGGCAAAATCGGTGCGCCTATCCCCGAGCCCGCTCGGCTCACTCAACCCGCCCAGTGTCAAGTCAAGCGGCGTGACGTCTTCGTGGGCTTCACGCAAGGGATCAACCTCCTAGATGAGCCGGCGGCCGACGGAGATACCCCTGTAAACTCTCATGGCGAGACATCCATGGGAGACACGGAGTCGATCTTACCCCTCTATGATGGGAGGCTTGGGAGCTTCCAAGAGGCGGAAATCTCCAAAGAATTGCAAGAGCTACTCCGCCAAGTCACCATCTACACGGCAGGGCCGCGTCGGCTCAAGATCTACCAGGGGCAGCCGCCACCAATGGAGCTAGTGGGTCTGGCAAGACGCCGACTCAAGTCATGATGGATTTGATGGGGGAGATGTCAAAACTCGTGGTAACACCAGTTACCGCCGAAAATCAGGTGGAGATCAATAGAAGTTAACAAAGCTTCGTGAGGAGATGGCTAAAGTGCAACGAGAGATTGATGTCGAGAACACCCGGATGGCAGAACTGCACGCTCGAATCAATAATGAGTTGGAGCGCTTGAAGGTCGAGGCTTGGCAGTTGGAGCGTCGTCGAAACGCCTCCGATTTGGTACACCAAATGACAGATCAGACTCGTCTTCCGGCAGCTGATCTTGACCCGGCTTGCCTCTTTGACAGCCCACGCACACCGGGCGTGGAGCGGGAAACCCCCCCCCCCCCCCCGAGAAACATACCGACAGGTTGAGCTGGTTGAGCCTCCACCGACCCAGTCGCCGACTTAGCGGTTCTGGACGCTGTAGGGCCACTTATCCAACCCTCTTGATAATATGCTGGTTGCCACACATAACCTGGAGTCGCTCCCCTTCCATGGAAACACCCTGGTCGAGGTGGAGGCCAGGAACACCATCGAGATGCTGAAGAATGCAGTGGTTCAACAGGTGCATTTTTCTTACAACTGTGATCGGTTGCAGTCCATGCCGCATGACATCCGCATCAAGAGTCACCATGAGGAGTCTCCAGCAGCGGTCGCCAACATCAGCCTCAAGTTAACCCGCACGGGCCCCCGATGTTGAATGCCAAGGCGCTCTTGAACGTAGCCCGTGACGCTCGTCGGGCGGAAGAAGATGCGGCGGCGGCGCTGGCGGCACAGGTGGTTCCAACTTACCCTCAACCAACACCCGCGCATGGCGAGTCAAGTGGTAGGACCATTGGGGTCCCCTGTTTATCTTTTGCTCTTCACAATGAGCGCATGCCAAAGGACTTCAAGGGCCCTCTCAAGGTGCCTAATTACACAACAGATCTTGATCCGACTGCATGGATTGAGAGTTACGAGCTTATTATGGACATGCTTGATGCGAGTGATGCGGTGTGTGCCAAGTACCTTATGATGATGTTTGAAGGGCCAACACGAACATAGTTGAAAACCCTACCACCCAATTCGATCAACACTTGGACATAATTGAAGGAGCAGTTTATTAAAAATTTCTGAGGAACCTGCCAACACCCAATGAAGATTGTGGATCTGCAGCACTGCATTCTAGGCAACGACGAGTCGGCTCACCAATGGATACGGCGGGTTGCAAAAATCATTCATTCATCAGATGGTATCACTGCCACCGAGGCCGTCCTGATCTTAGAGAATAATTGCCATTTTCAGCCGCTGGTCTTGAAGCTTGGTCGATTGAAGCAAAAGGTACATGACATGCGCGAGTTAATGGATACTCTCACCAGATATGCCGAGTCAGATGGTACGAAGTACAATGGTTCAGACAATGACGAGACCAATAAGGGTAAGAAAAGTGATAGTGCTAAGGGTCAAACTCAGAATCCCGGACGCAATGGTACCGGGGGGACAAGGAAAGCGGAGAGACCTAGATGACGGGTCTCACATGGTAGCCAACACCAACATCGGGTTTAGGATCCAGTGTCGGGATGCTCGACCTTACAACGGGAGGAAGCCACACAATTATGAGGAGATGCTTAAAGAACCTTGTACCCAACATAATACCCCGGATCTTCCGGCCACTCATTCCTGGGAAGATTGTTTTGTTATGCAAGAGTTCCATCTACAAGCTTCAAGGGGTAATCAAGGAGGCAATGGTCGCGGACGACCGGGCCAACATGGTCCTAGAGAGTCACATGGGGGCTCATCCAGCGGTTTCCCTGGATCAGGCTTTCAAAGTCAATGCGGCTCAAGCAATGGTAAGGGACAATAGCCTTACCAGAATAACTAGTAGCATAATGACCAGGGTGGGTTTCAGAGCAACCCCAAGCAGTTAAACAACGGTCAGTACCACGTCTTCACCACCAACACTGATACGTCCATTTTGCATCATGCTTTTATGTTTATATTTATCGCTTTATGGGCTGTTATTACACTTCACGGTACAATACTTATGCCTTTTCTCTCTTATTTTATATGGTTTACATGAAGAGGGAGAATGCCGGCAGCTGGAATTCTGGTCTGAAAAAGGAGCAAGTTTGAGATACCTATTCTGCACAACTCCAAAATCCGTGAAAAACAACGAGGAATTATTTTGGTTTTTATAAAAAATACTGGGCAGAAGCAGTACCAGAGGGGAGCCACCAGGAGGCCACAAGCCTCCTAGGCGTGGCCTACCCCCCTGGCCGCGCCTAGGAGGCTTGTGGGTTGATGACCCACAAGTCTAGGCGATCAATCGTAGTCCTTTCTATAAGTAAGAGTGTCGAACCCAACGAGGAGCAGAAGGCTCTAATAAATGGTTTTCAGCAAGGTAATAACTGCAAGCACTGAAAGTAGCGGTAACAAGAGATTGTGAAGTGAGGTGAAACATAGCAAGCGAAAAGTAACAAGTAACAAGTAGTAGGAATGGTGCAGCAAGTGGCCCAATCCCTTTTGTAGCAAGGGACAAGCCTGAACAAAGTCTTATAGGAGGAAAAACGCTCCCGAGGACACAGGGGAATTTCTGTCATGCTAGTTTCATCATGTTCATATGATTCGCGTTCGTTACTTTGATAGTTTGATATGTGGGTGGACCGGCGCTTGGGTACTGCCCTTACTTGGACAAGCATCCTGCTTATGATTAACCCCTCTCGCAAGCATCCGCAACTACGAAAGAAGCATTAAGACAACGTCTAACCATAGCATTAAACTAGTGGATCCAAATCAGCCCCGTACGAAGCAACGCATAGACTGGGGTTTAAGATTCTGTCACTCCAGCAACCCATCATCTACTTACTACTCCCCAATGCCTTCCTCTAGGCCCAAATATGGTGAAGTGTTATATAGTCGACATTCACATAACACCACTAGAGGAAAAGACAACATACAACATATCAAAATACCGAACGAATATCAAATTCACATGACTATTATCAGCATGACTTATCCCATGTCCTCAGGAACAAAAGTAACTGCTCACAAAGCATAATCATAATCATGATCAGAGGTGTAATGAATAGCATCAAGGATCTGAACATAAAATCTTCCACCAAGTAATCCAACTAGCATCAACTACAAAGAGTAATCAACACTACTAGCAACCTTACAAGTACCAATCGGAGTCGAGAGACGGAGATTGGTTACAAGAGATGAACTAGGGATTGGAGAGGAGATGTGCTGATGAAGATGTTGATGAAGATGCCTCCCCTCCGAGGAGAGGAGTGTTGGCGATGACGATGGCGGCGATTTCCCCCTCCAAGAGGGAAGTTTCCCCGACAGGATCATCTTGCCGGAGTTCTAGATTGGATCTGCTCAAGTTCCGCCTCGTGGCGGCGGCGAAACCACGAAAAAGCTCCCGATTGATTTTTTCTGGAACGAAACCCTTCATATAGCAAAAGAGGGGGGCTAGTGGGCCGTCAGGGAGCCCACAAGCTTGGTAGCCGCCACCAGGGGGGTGGCGGTGGCACGGCTTGTGGCGCCCTCGTAGCTCCCCTCTGGTACTTCTTTCGCCCAGTATTTTTTGTATAATCCCAAAAAAATCCACGTAACTTTTCAAGGCATTTGGAGATGGGTAGAATAGTGGACTAAGATTTTCTCCTTTTCCAATCTAGAATTCTAGCTGCCTGAATTCTACCTCTTCAAATAAACCTTGCAAAATAAGAGAGAAAAGGCATAAATGTGGTACCACAAAGTAATATAACAGCCCATAAAGCATTAAATATCAACATGAAAGCATGATGCAAAATGGACGTATCAACTCCCCCGAGCTTAGACCTCGCTTGTCCTCAAGCGAAACCAAGTTCCATAAACATGTCCACATGTTTAGGGACGAAGGTGTCGATAAAACATAATACGGACATGAGGGCATCATGATCACACATAGAACAACAATACATCATAAAGATTCTTATGGGAAAGTAACAATTCCTTCACAAAGCAAAGTATGAAGCAAAAACCTTACCGAGAAGTAACCAACAACAGTCCATAGTCATTGAAGCAATTGCAATTTATCATAACATCAGAAAGAGTCAAATAAGAGCTTGTAAGGCAAACCCACATACTCAATCATCTCTTTTATTTTCCACAATTGTTACAACTCACGTGGTACTCATGGTGTCAAAGTTTCAGCTGGACACAGAGGAAGATAGGGGCTTATAGTTTTTGCCTCCTAACGATTTACCTCATGGGTAAAGTCAACAATAATAAAGCATAAGTACTCAACTCCAAGTTGATATATGAATATAGATCTTTCCCAAGCATGTGACGGTAGCCAAGACAAAGGCAAAAATAGGGAATTGGTGAAGATCACCATGACTCTTACAAGGGCAAAAATTAAAGGTACAAGATAGGCCCTTCGCAGAGGGAAGCAGAGGTTGTCATGCGCTTTTGAGGTTTGAATGTGTGTCCTCTTAGTGCGGAAGAACGTCACTTTACATTGCCTCCTGTGATAAAGAACTTGATTATGCAGTCTGTCGCTTCTATGTCTTCATCATCACAGGTTCGTACAAAGGTTATTTTCCACACACTAATAGATCATACATATTAGAGAGCAATTTTTATTGCTTGCACCGATGACAGCTTACTTGAAGGATCTTATTCAATCCATAGGTATGTATGGTGGACTCTCATGGCAAAACTGGGTTGAAGGTTTATGGATGCACAAGTAGTATCTCTACTTGGTGCGGGAGTTTTGGCTAATATGAGGTGGAAGCAATCGTCACATGCTAAGGGATCTCTAATCATATAACATTGTTTGGAACGAAGCAAACACAATTCATTATGTTGTCTTCCTTGTCCAACATCTACTCCAAAGCATGTAATAGTTTGGTGAGTGCACACAATTGTAAAAGGTGTCTAAGATGATATATTTATATGTGAACCTCTCTTTCCTTATTACTTCTTATTAATTGCAACAATGAATGAGGTCTATGTTGATTTATTCTCAACAAGTTTCAATCATCATACGTGTCATATGTGAAGCTATCACTTTCCATAAGATCGTCTCATGATCTTTCATGCTATCGTTCTTTTCATACTTTTGATCATGACATAAAGCAAAGCCCTTGACTAAGATACTCTTTATTATATAGCTCGCAAGTTCGAATAAATCGGGGGAGAAACAAAAGCAAAAGACTCAGACTAAACACTAAAGACTTATTCCTCTAAGAGAAGAAATAAAACTGAAAATGAAAGAACTAAAACAAAGGTAAAAGCAAAAGATATAAAGGTGATACGATACCAGGGCAACTCCCCCAAGCTTGTCAGAAGCCAAGGGGATTGCCCATACCGATGCTTAGTTGTCTTCCTTTTGTGGTGAAGGTGGTGGAGTTGTTGAAGTAGTCTGATCCTCCGTCTTCCAAGGCATAGGTGCTCCATCATGGCAGGATGAACGAGTCGCTGGAATCCTCAAATCTGCAGCTAACCGTATTGATTTAAATCTATACTCATACTCATAGTTTTGGTTCTGCAGGTCATAGATCTGGCCATGAAGTTGATCAACCCTGTCATAGAGCCTGGAGAGGTGTTTCCCAATGTCAATGGCATCCATCTTGTGATTGCTGGTGAACTCCGTGATCATCATGTGGTTGGCGTTGAGTCCACGCTCCACCATCCCTTGGCACTTGAAGACTTGTTGCTCCATTGCTTCGAGCCTCGTCTCCATGCTTCCGGTCTTTTTAGGCCCCTGAACATCACGGATGTGCAACATCCCCTCGCTCATATTGATAGATTGAGGGTGTTTCAGAACTTCCGTGAGGTAGGGATTGATGACCTTCTCGAAGATCTTGTCTTTAGGAGCGTTTGGGAAAGTCATGATGATCTAGATTTGCCACAGAAACAGACTCGAAACGAAAACAGAGGAAGACTGCGCGATACAGAGATCAAACCTTTGGGCGAATATATATTGATTTTTTCTAGACCAGAAGGAGTGCTCCGCAAGAAAACGGAGTCCGGGAGGCACACGAGGTGCCCACAAGCCCCTAGCCGCCACCAGGGGGTAGGTGGCGGCTTCCAAGCTTGTGGCCGCCTCGTGCGCTCTTCGGACTGCTTTTTATTTTTCTAATTTTCCAAAAATTCCAAAACGGAGGAAATTTCTTATTGGAAAAGCATCGGAGTCTAATTTCTTACCGAAACAGATACCTCTTCATTTTCAGGGTCTGAAACAGGCTTATAAACATCCCTTATGTACTCCTCTAGAGTTATGACATTGATGATATTGGTCTTAACATTTATTGGAGAACCAGAGATGTAATGCTTGATTCTTTGCCCATTTACCACTCTAGGAAAATTTCCTTCCGTGATATTGATTTTGATGGCACCGGAATGATATACTTCCTCGATAACGTAAGGAGCTTCCCATTTAGAGAGAAGCTTGCGTGCGAAGAATCTCATACGATAATTCTATAGCAGGACATAATCACCTACACTGAACTCTCGTTTCTGTATTCGTTTGTCGTGCCATCTCTTAACGTTTTCCTTGAACAACTTGGCATTCTCATATGCCTGGGCCCTCCATTCATCTAATTAGCTGATATCAAACAACCGCTTCTCACCGGCAAGTTTGAAATCAAAGTTGAGCTCTTTGATTGCCCAATAAGCTTTGTGTTCCAGCTCAAGAGGTAAATGACAGGCCTTACCGTAAACCATTTTATACGGCGACATGCCCATGGGATTCTTATAGGCAGTCCTATAAGTCCATAGTGCATCGTCAAGTTTGCTAGACCAATTCTTTTGAGATCTATTGACGGTCTTTTGTAGGATCAATTTGATCTCCCTATTACTCAACTTCACTTGACCACTAGACTGAGGATGATAAGGATATGCAACTCTATGGTTGACATCATACTTAGCGAGCATCTTGCGGAAAACACCATGAATGAAGTGTGAACCGCCATCAGTCATAAAATATCTAGGGACTCCAAATCTTGGGAAAATGACTTCTTTAAGCATCTTAATAGAGGTGTGCTGATGTCGGGACCCCGATCCTGAGTCATAAGAACCTAGCCTGTAACACATCACATCACTTTGCGGCCTCACGCACGGTAAAGTCCACGGCTGCCACCTTACCTTGGCCGGGACCGTTTGCGTCTTTTGGCTCACGTATATGAATATGTTGCTAGCGTTCAAACGACAAAGAACCCGGGTCGACATGACTAGTTATAAACCCCAGTGGTACAACCGTACAGGGACATGCATACATAACCCAGCAAAGCAGGTGTCGGTCATCAGCGTGTGTAGACGAGTCGTAGCAAGCTACAAGGACTCCATTACATTGCGTGACATTTCCCCGAGGGGGCAGACACAACAGCAAAGAAGGATACATGCCGGTCAACCAATGTGTTCCGAGCAGTAGCAAGCTACCAAGGCTCGATGGAAGCACAAAGAGGCATTTCCCTGTAAAGAGTACTACTAAAGGCAAACAACTAGGTGTCGAATCCCACACATATAATGCATTTCAAACATACACACATTATGCACGATATGTGTAGATACAACATGGCATCACAACATAACTCTATGACTCAAGCATTTATTAAAGACTCATAAAAGTCAACATAGTATGATATTACAAACAGGGGTCTCGTGACCCGACACTCACGTCATACAAACAACAAGCGGAAGCAATTCATGTCTGGGTACAGACATCTACTAAAAGTGGCTGGAAGAGCCTGAAAAGCTACTACGACCCTACCAAAGGAGCCAGACCTCTGTCTGGGATTCCCAAGCTATTCCGGTCAACATCAAGCACATCGTGTAGAAACCTTAAATGAGACTAAATCTTCACTGCAAAACATAAATAAAGCAACCGTGAGTACAAAGGTACTCAGCAAGTCTTACATCAGAACTATCTAGATATGCATCATGTTTCAATGAAAGGATTGTGGGGTTTGATTGCAGCCAGTCAGCTTTGACTCTTGGCTAACCTGTACTACGACTACAAGTTCTTTCTTTGAGGTGGGATAGCGCACACGAGTCCACATATTCACCAATTCAATACACCACTATGGATCCACTCTCGTCTCCCTACGAGAAGGCCTTCCATAGCACTCACACTTATCTTGCATGTTTTAGAGTATCCATTTAAGTTGTCTATGTACCACGTAATGTTTCCAAGTAGTCCATAACCGAGGACGCGGCTATTCGAACAGATTGAATCACCCTGCAGGGGTATACTTCTTCACACACGCTCCCACCACTTATCACCATATGCACGTCATGCATCTCGGCAACCTTCAAGCGGAAGCACTGGCGTGGGTGTCGGCCACGACCGTTAACTACACAAGACCCTAGTCCAGGTTTATCGCCTATTTGAGACTGAACGCGCAAGGAAGTCCGGCCGAGGTTTCCTCTACGGCCCCAAACGATGCGCGCAGGGTTCCCAAGCCCACCATTCGGGTGCCACTTGGTACACCGTGCCACTGTGTATCTACCGTAGTGAAGCCTACCCCGTCGGGCAGAGCTAAACACGGCCGCCAACACTTTTCCTACAAACACCAGAAACTAATTGCAACTCCTAGACAGAGATCTAGGCAATTAATAAGCCGAGCGGGGTCATATTTCAGGGCCCAATGCATGGTAGTATCTTGTCTTGGATAACACACACAGAACTCAGTTCTTAAGGACGGTCCCAATGAGACAACCCACCATGTACTCCTACATGGCCTCTCATCGCTACCTTTACCAAATCAGATTCACACCTTTACTCTCACACTGTAGAACATGATCACAACCATTCCGATTCATCATCCAGATGGATCAGACCCGGCACGACTCTAAGCATAGCAGGCATTGTAAACAAGCATGGATGAGTAAGCACAACAAGGCTCAAGCAGTTGCTACTCATGCTAAGTGGTTTCAACTATTTACTGTGACAAAATCAGGTCATGCAGAGGAATGGGTTCAACTACCCATAACATGCACAGTTGAATCGTGTTGTCCTAATGAAGTAAAAGAGAGCAGGAGCGAGAGAGTGGGTTTATTTCAATATGCTCAAGGGGGGTTTGCTTGCCTGACACGTCTGAAGATAGCAATGAGTCTTCATCAATGTCAACGATCACATCGTCGGAAACATCGTTTAGCGAGGGGGAACAACACCGGCAAACAAGAAAGAACAACAATTACTTCACGGAAATGCAACACTATGATGCATGCTCAGGACATGAAATGAAAGGTGGAAAGGCTAATGTGGCTATCATTTCTTAAGGTGGAGCTGGGTTTGAGTTAGGATTCAAACATCACGTCAAGCCGGTTATTGTTCCGGGTAACCTTTTAATTGATTCGACCTGATGCTCATAACAAATTGTTTCCATATGTACGGAGTTAGTATTTTGAGGTACTGATTTGCATTGACCAATGTTTGAGCATAGTAATTGAAGTGGAAATCAAATAAGTATCAATTTCCAACTCCAAACTATTTATTAAATTTACCCTATTCATCATTTTGCCTATTTGGTGTTGTTAACTTTTTCAAACATGCATGAAAATGCTATAATCAGATTCCTTGGATTTTTCTGATACTTTTTCATATATAAATTATTTTCATCCGAGTTATATTTTAATTTCTATGATTTTTACAAGTTTTAGGCATTTTCTGGAATTAATTTATAAACAGAAAATCAATTACTGCGTCACTGTGATGTCATCACTGCGTCAGCAGTCAACTGGCCTGGGTCAGGTCAAAC
Source organism: Hordeum vulgare subsp. vulgare (assembly GCF_904849725.1). Classification (NCBI taxonomy): domain Eukaryota; kingdom Viridiplantae; phylum Streptophyta; class Magnoliopsida; order Poales; family Poaceae; genus Hordeum; species Hordeum vulgare. Next base: position 406,736,912 of record NC_058519.1, on the reverse strand, counting down.
CTGACAGCCAGGGCCCACTAGTCAGTGACACACATGTTAATAACAGTTTATTTTTAATCTTTTATTCCTAATTAGGGTCTGGGCCCACTAGTCAGTGAGTCTTTAGGTTTAATTAATCTGATTAGTTAATTTTTTCACTGACTTAATCTAAACAGGGCTCGGCACCACCTGTCTGTGACTCAGGGGAGTCAAACCCCTGGTCAAGGGGCCAGAACCACCGGCGGCTCAACGCCGGCGACTCCAGACACGGCGGGGCTCATCGGACTTCGCCATCCGGTGACCATTTGGACGGCCGAAGCCGTCTACTCGAAGCCCAGGTTGGGCCGCATCCATCCCGACCCAGCCACGGGCCAGGAGATGGCCGGAACGAGGCCGACGACGACCTCGGGCGGCGGCCGGACTTGGCCATGGTGGGGGTTGGCGCTAGAGGGCAGCAACGGAGGGGGAGAGCATAGGAGGAGGCACAGATGCTCACGGCGAATCCATTTCTGGCATCGGCGATGAAGGGGAGGCTCGGAGCAGGCCGAATGGACGGTGGCGGATCCGGTGGCCGGCGGTGAGGATGACGATGGCAACGGCGATACAGGGGGCTTCGGCTCGGATCATTCGACGGGGAGGGGCGGCACGCCATGGCGAAGAGGATGGGCTGCTCGGGGAGGCCTAGCAGGGGTCAGGGAGGTGCCAGTGAGCACGAGCCGAGCTCGGCCATGGCGGAAGGAGAAGAGCAGAGGGGGGGGGAAGAGATAAGGGAGAGAGAAGATGAGGCAGAGGGGGCGGGGGCGGCTCAGCGGCGCTAAGATAAGGAAGAAGAGGCGAGGAGGCACGCAGGGAGGAGGTGGAAGCAGGAGGTGGCGAGGCAAGACGGCGAGCTCGCCACGGCTCTGCCCGTCCTCCTGGCAGAGGAGGAAGATGACCTCCTCGCCCCTGGTGGACTGGGCCTGCAGGGCGACAGGTAGCTCTCTCTCTCTCTTTTCTATTTTCTTTTTTTATTTCTTTCTGGTATTAGGATTAGGTTTTAAAGTAAAATGTTTAGATATTTTATAAAACCCTAAATTAGTGTTATGTGACAGTGATAAAAATAAGCAATGCCACATAATAGTTTCAACATTTTGTAAAACTAGGAAGTATTGGAAATCAATTAATTAATTGATTTCAGTGGATTTTGTGTTTAAAATAAAATGCCAAAAGTATTTTGAAAATATATATCACCCCTGATATTTTCTTTCCAACATTTATCAAAAATGATGGACTTTTATGGAGGCCATTTTGGTTCATTGATTTGTCACCACTTTGAATTGTTTTGCATATAGAGTTGCTAGGGTTTTTCTCTTGTTTTTTTTTCATTTCACTTCTAATGCAATAATGAAGATATGAGCACAACCTTGCTATTCATCAAAGGGGTAACTAGGGATGTGACAGCTGATCAACATTTTTAGTGGGGATAGCTTCTACCCACTTAGTGACGTAATCCACAACAACTAAGATGTGAGTGTACCCATTGGAACTCGGGAAGGGTCCCATATAATCAAAGCCCCAAACATCGAATGGTTCAATGACAAGTATATAGTTCATCGGCATTTCCTGACGCTTAGTGATGTTCCCTATTCTTTGGCATTCGTCACAAGACAAGACAAACTTACGGGCATCCTTGAAGAGAGTGGGCCAATAGAAACCTGATTGCAATACCTTATGGACAGTTCTGTCTCCAACGCGGTGTCCTCCGTAGGCTTCAGAATGACACTTCTGCAAGATCTGTCCCTGTTCATGTTCAGGCACACAACGTCTAATAACACCATCTACTCCTTCCTTATAAAGGTGAGGATCATCCCAAATGTAGTGTCTCAAATAAAACAAGAATTTCTTCTTTTGCTGATAGGTGAAACTGGGTGGTATGTATTTGGCTACGATATAGTTTGCATAATCAGCATACCACGATGCACTATGTGAAGTGCGTAAGACGTTCAATTGCTCATCAGGAAAGCTGTCATCAATAGGTCGTGGGTCATCAAGGACATTCTCCAGGCTAGACAAATTATCTGCTACAGGGTTATCAGTACCCTTTCGGTCAACGACGTGCAAATCAAATTCTTGTAGCAGGAGAACCCATCTGATCAGCCTAGGCTTAGCGTCCTTCTTCTCCATAAGGTACTTAATAACAGCATGATCAGAGTGAATAGTGACTTTGGAGTCAACTATGTAAGATCTAAACTTTTCACATGCAAACACGACTGCTAAAAATTCCTTTTCCGTAGTGGCATGGTTTCTTTGGGCACTGTCTAGAGTTTTACTAGCGTAGTGAATAACATTCAACTTCTTGTCAACTCTTTGTCCTAGAACAACACCAACAGCATAATCACTAGCGTCGCACATGATTTCAAAGGGCAAGTTCCAGTCAGGTGGTTGAACAATAGCTGCGGTTATCAAAGCCTTCTTAAGTATTTCGAAGGCTTCCTCACAATCCTCATAAAAAACAAAAGGAACATCCTTCTGCAAGAGGTTGGTAAGAGGCCTAGAAATCTTAGAGAAGTCTTTAATGAACCTTCTATAGAAACCTGCATGACCTAGGAAACTTCGTATACCTCTGTTATCTGTGGGGCAAGGCATTTTCTCAATTGCATCAACTTTAGCCTTATCAACTTCAGTGCCTCTCTCAGAAATTTTGTGTCCTAAGACGATACCTTCATTAACCATAAAGTGGCACTTCTCCCAATTCAAGACGAGGTTGGTATCTTCGCATCTCTGTAAGACTCGATCAAGGTTGCTGAGGCAATCAGCAAAGGAAGACACGTAAGCGGAGAAGTCATCCATGAAAACCTCGACAATCTTTTCACAAAAGTCAGAAAATATAGCCATCATACATCTTTGAAAAGTGGCAGGTGCATTGCATACGTCAAAAGGCATACATCTATAAGCAAAGGTACCGAAGGAGCAGGTGAAAGTAGTTTTCTCCTGATCAGATTGTGCAACAGGTATTTGCGAGAAACCTGAATAACCGTCTAGAAAGCAGAAGTGTGTGTCTTTGAATAGCCTTTCTAGCATTTGGTCGATAAACGACAAAGGATAATGTTCTTTCCTGGTTGCCTTGTTCAGTTTCCGGAAGTCTATCACCATCCTATAGCCGGTAATAATCCTCTGCAGGATTAGTTCATCCTTATCATTAGGGACGACGGTGATACCTCCCTTCTTAGGTACGCAATGTACTAGACTTACCCAATCACTATGAGCAACAAGATAGATGATTCCTACTTCTAGAAGCTTTAGTATTTCTTTTCTAACGACCTCCTTCATCTTAGGATTTAATCTCCTTTGATGATCAACAATTGGTTTAAAGTCAGGATCGGTTTTAATCTTGTGCTGACATAGAGTGGGACTAATACCCTTAAGATCATCAAGAGTATATCCAATAGTAGCACGGTGCTTCCTCGGAGTTTTTAGTAACTTCTTCTCTTCGTGCTCTGAGAGGAGATAACTAATAATAACAGAATATAGCTCCTTCTCATCAAGATAGGCATACTTAAGAGTATCAGGCAACTGTTTAAGCTCGAACACAAGATCACCCTTTGGTGGGGGAGGATCCCCAAGCAGTTCAACAGGCAGATTATTCTTGAGAATAGGTATTGTTCTAAGACAATTTTATCTGTCTCATCTCTCTCCTCCATATGCATATCATTTTCATGCTCAAGCAGATATTGCTCTAAAGGATCCGTAGGAGGTACGGCAATAGAGGCAAGAGCTATGATTTCATCCCTACCAGACGACTCTTTTTCATGGGGTTGTCTTCCAAACTTGGAGAAGTTAAATTCATGAGACACACCCTCGAAACTAACAGTGACGGTCTGCTTAATGCAATCAATGTGAGCATTGACAGTGTTGAGAAAGGGTCTACCAAATATGATGGGACAAAAGCTATCTTTTGCAGTACCAAGGACGAGGAAATCAGTAGGATACTTCGTCTTACCACACAGGACTTCTACGTCTCTCACAATTCCCAGAGGGCAGATAGTGTCTTTATTAGCTAGCATAATAGTGACATCAATGGGTTCTAACTCAGCAGGTGCAATCTCATCTTTGATTTCATCACATAGGGAATGGGGTATTGCACTAACACTAGCACCCATATCACATAAACCATGGTAACAGTGATCTCCTATCTTGACAGAAACAACGGGCAGGCCAACTACAGGTCCGTATTTGTCTTTCGCGTGAGGTTTAGCAATTCTAGCGGAGTCCTCACAGAATTTGATAACATGCCCGTCTATGTCTTCATCTAAGAGATCTTTGATAATAGCAACACTAGGTTCAACTCTAATCTCCTCAGGGGGTGCAAGTGGTCTAATATAACCCCTACGTATCATAGTTGGAGCTTTATAATAATCGTTTATCCTAGCAGGGTATGGTGGTTTCTGAGTGTAAGCACAAGGAACAACAGGATCACTAAAAGTAATGACTTTCTCCTCAACTAGATTGGTTTTGGCTATGTTTCTTTCTACAGGAGGATGATATTTAAACCACTTATCTTTGGGAAGATCAACATGAGCAGCAAAAGATTCACATGGAGAAGCTACAATCTCAGAGTCAAGTCCATACTTAGGGCTAAAATCTCTAGAAGTGTTTGTCTCAACAAAAGATTTAACGCAATCAAACTGGAAATTCATAGCTGACTCCTTACCTTCCTCCAACTCCCAATCTTCAGAGTTATGTTTGATTCTTTCCAATAAATTCCACTTGTGATCAATATCCTTCTTCATAAAAGAACTGGTACAAGAAGTGTCAAGCATGGTACGATCTTCATGAGAAAGCCGAGCATAAAAGTTTTGAGTGAGAATTTCTCTCGAGAGCTCATGATTGGGGCATGAATATAGCATTGATTTCAGCCTCCCCCAAGCTTGAGCCATGCTTTCCCTGTCACGAGGCCAAAAGTTATAAATAAAGTTCCGATCACGATGTACTAAATGCATAGGATAGAACTTTTGATAAAATTCCAATTTCAACCGATTGTAGTCCCATGATCCAGTATCATCACATAGCCTATACAGTGTCAACGCCTTATCCTTCCGAAGATAAAGGAAATACTTTCTTCTTTACCTCATCCTCGGGCAAACCTGCAAGCTTAAATAAACCACAAACTTCATCTACATAGATCAGATGCAAGTCTGGATGTGAAGATCCATCTCCTGTGAAAGGATTAGCCAGCAGTTTCTCAAGCATACCCGAAGGAATTTCATAAAAGATATTTTCAGTAGGTACCTCATGTTGAGGAACAACTCCTCGTGCTTCCGTTCGTGGTGAAGATACCCCGGACAAACTCCTCAAAGGAACAGTTTCCATAGTGACAAGTGACAATAAATTTCAGCACAGTATATAAATGTTTCCTTACCAATTTCCACTTACCAAAGGCGCTTCACTCCCCGGCAACGGCACCAGAAAAGAGTCTTGATGACCCTCAAGTATAGGGGATCAATCGTAGTCCTTTCGATAAGTAAGAGTGTCGAACCCAACGAGGAGCAGAAGGCTCTGACAAACGGTTTTCAGCAAGGTAATAACTGCAAGCACTAAAAGTAGCGGTAACAAGTGATTGTGAAGTGAGGTGAAACGTAGCAAGCAAAAAGTAACAAGTAACAAGTAGTAGGAATGGTGCATCAAGTGTCTCAATCCCTTTTGTAGCAAGGGACAAGCTTGAACAAAGTCTTATAGGAGGAAAAACGCTCCCGAGGACACATGGGAATTTTTGTCATGCTAGTTTCATTATGTTCATATGATTCGCGTTCGTTACTTTGATAGTTTGATATGTGGGTGGACCGGCGCTTGGGTACTGCCCTTACTTGGAAAAGCATCCCACTTATTATTAAACCCTCTCGCAAGCATCCGCAACTATGAAAGAAGAATTAAGACAACGTCTAACCATAACATTTAACTAGTAGATCCAAATCATCCCCTTACGAAGCAACGCATAGACTGGGGTTTAAGCGTCTGTCACTCCAGCAACCCATCATCTACTTACTACTCCCCAATGCCTTCCTCTAGGCACAAATATGGTGACGTGTTATGTAGTCGACGTTCACATAACAACACTAGAGGAAAAGACAACATACATCATATCAAAATACCGAACGAATATCAAACTCACATGACTATTATCAGCATGACCTATCCCATGTCCTCAGGAACAAAAGTAACTACTCACAAAGCATAATCATAATCATGATCAGAGGTGTAATGAATAGCATCAAGGATCTGAACAAAAAATCGTCCACCAAGTAATCCAGCTAGCATCAACTACAAAGAGTAATCAACACTACTAGCAACCTTACAAGTACCAATCGGAGTCGCGAGACGGAGATTGGTTACAAGAGAGGAACTATGGATTGGAGAAGAGATGGTGCTGATGAAGATGTTGATGAAGATGCCTCCCCTCCGACGAGAGGAGTTTTGGTGATGACGATGGCGACGATTTCCCCCTCCAGTAGGCAAGTTTCCCCGGCAGGATCGTCCTGCCGGAGCTCTAGATTGGATCTGCTCAAGTTCCGCCTCGTGGGGGCAGCGAAACCACGAAAAAGCTCCCGATTGATTTTTTTTCTGGAATGAAACCCTTGATATAGCAAAATAGGGGGGCTAGTGGGCGTTAGGGAGCCCACAAGCTTGCTAGCCGCCACCAGGGGGGTGGCGGTGGCAGGGCTTGTGGCGCCCTCGTAGCTCCCCTCTGATACTTCTTTTGCCGAGTATTTTTTATATAATCCCAAAAAAATCCACGTAAATTTTCAGGGCATTTGGAGATGTGCAGAATAGTGGACTAAGATTTGCTCCTTTTCTAGTCCAGAATTCCAGCTGCCTGAATTCTCCCTCTTCAAATAAACCTTGCAAAATAAGAGAGACAAGGCATAAATATGGTACCACAAAGTAATATAACAGCCCATAAAGCAATAAATATCAACATGAAAGCATGATGCAAAATGGACGTATCATGGGCCCCCTGTTGCTCCTCCGCCTCCCATCTTTTTCTATAAGAGGGTTTCGTTCTAGAAAAAAATAGGAAGAGACTTTTGGGAGGAATCGACTTGAGCAGAACCAATCTAGAGCTCCGGCAGGGCCGTCCTGCCGGGGAAACTTCCCTCCCGGAGGGGGAAATCGTTGCCATCGTCATCACTAACACTCCTCTCATCAGAGGGGACTCGTACCATCAATATCTTCATCAGCACCATCTCATCTCCAAACCCTAGTTCATCTCTTGTAACCAATCTCCATCTTGCGACTCCGATTGGTACTTGTAAGGTTGCTAGTAGTGTTAATTACTCTTTGTAGTTGATGCTAGTTGGATTACTTGGTGGAAGATTATATGTTCAGATCCTTGATGCTATTCAATACCTCTCTGGTCATGAACATAATTATGCTTTGTGAGTAGTCACTTTTGTTCCTTAGGGCATGGGCTAAGTCTTGCTATAAGTAGTCATGTGAATTTGGTATTCGTTCGATATTTTGATGTGTTGTACGTTGTTTTTCCTCTAGTGGTGTTATGTGAATGTCGAATACATAACACTTCACCATTATTTGGGCCTAGAGGAAGGCATTGGGAAGTAATAAGTAGATGATGGGTTGCTAGAGTGACAGAAGCTTAAACCCTAGTTTATGCGTTGCTTCGTAAGGGGATGATTTGGATCCACTAGTTTAATGCTATGGTTAGACTTTGTCTTAATTCTTCTTTCATAGTTGCGGATGCTTGCGGGAGGGGTTAATCATAAGTGGGATGTTTGTCGAAGTAAGGGCAGCACCCAAGCACCGGTCCACCCACATATCAAACAATCAAAGTAGCGAATGCGAATCATATGAACATGGTGAAAACTGGCTTGACAGAAATTCCCATATGTGCTTGGGAGCGCTTTACCTCCTATAAGAGTTTGTCCAGGCTTGTCCCTTGCTACAAAAGGGATTGGTCCACTTTGCTGCACCTTTGTTACGATTGTTACTTGCTACTTGCTATGAATCATCTTATCACACAACTATCTGTTACCGATAATTTCAGTGCTTGTAGAGAATACCTTGTTGAAAACCACTTGTCAGTTCCTTCTGCGCCTCATTGGGTTCAACACTCTTACTTATCGAAAGGACTACGATATATCCCCTACACTTTTGGGTCATCAAGACTCTTTTCTGGTGCCGTTGCCGGGGAGTGAAGCGCCTTTGGTAAGTGGTATTTGGTAAGGAAACATTTATATAGTGTGGTGAAATTTAATGTCACTTGTCACTATGGAAACTAATCCTTTGAGGAGCTTGTTCGGGGTATCTTCACCTAGAACGGAAGCACAAGGGGTTGCTCCTCAACCTGCTGCACCTACTGAAAATATTTGTTATGAAATTCCTTCGGGTATGCTAGTGAAACTGTTGGCTAATCCTTTTAGAGGAGATGGAACATCACATCCCGACTTGCATCTAATCTATGTAGATGAAGTTTGTGGTTTATTTAAGCTTGCAGGTTTTCCCGAGGATGAGGTCAAGAAGTAGGTCTTTCCCTTATGTTTGAGGGATAAAGCATTGACATTGTATAGGCTATGTGATGATACTGGATCATGGAACTACAACCGATTGAAATTGGAATTTCATCAAAAGTTTTATCCTATTCATTTGGTTCATCGTGATCGGAATTATATCTATAACTTTTGGCCTCGTGATAGAGAAAGTACCGCTCAAGCTTGGGGGAGGCTTAAGTCAATGTTATATTCATGCCCCAACCATGAGCTCTCGAGAGAAATTATGATTCAGAACTTTTATGCTCGGCTTTCTCATGATAATCGCACCATGCTTGACACTTCTTGTACCGGTTCTTTTATGAAGAGAGATATTGACTTCAAATGGAATTTATTTGAATGAATTAAATGCAACTATGAAGATTGGGAGTTTCATGAAGGTAAGGAGTCAGGTATGAATCTCAAGTTTGATTGCGTTAAATCCTTTGTCGAAACAAATACTTTTTGTGATTTTAGCGCTAAACATGGACTTGACTCTGAGATAGTAGCTTCATTATCTGAATCATTTGTTGCTCATATTAAACTCCCTACAGAGAAGTGGTTTAAATATCATCCTCCCTTAGAAGTCAATGTAGTTAAACCCAACCCTGTTGAAGAGAAATTCATTGCTTATAATGATCCTATTGTTCCTAGTGCTTACATTGAGAAACCACCTTTCCCTGTTAGAATAAAGGATCATGCTAAAGCTTCAACTGTGATACGTAGGGGCTACATTAGAACACCTACACCCCCTGAGAAAATTAGGGTTGAACCTAGCAATGCTATTATCAAAGATCTCCTGTCTGACAATGTTGATGGCCATGATATTCACTTCTGTGAAGATGCTGCTAGAATTGCTAAACCTCATGCTAGAGACAAACATAGGCCTGTTGTTGGCACGCCTGTTGTTTCTGTTAAGATAGGAGATCATTATTATCATGGTTTATGTGACTTGGGTGCTAGTGTTAGTTCAATACCTCGATCTTTATATGATGAAATTAAAGACGAGATTGCACCTGTCGAGATGGAACCTATTGATGTCACTATTCAGCTTGCCAACAGAGATACTATCTGCCCTTTGGGAATTGTTAGAGATGTTGAGGTCTTGTGTGGTAAAACTAAGTATCCTGCTAATTTTCTTGTTCTTGCTACCACACAAGATAACTTTTGTCCCATCATATTTGGCAGACCTTTCCTCAATACTGTCAATGCTCATATTCACTATGAGAAGCAAACTATCACTCTTGGCTTTGAAGGTGTGTCACATGAGTTCAATTTCTCCAAGTTTGGTAGACAACCTCATGAAAAAGAGTTGTCTACTAAGGATGAAATTATTGCTCTAGCTTCTATTGATGTGCCTCCTACTGATCCTTTAGAGCAATACTTGCTTGAGCATGAAAATGATATGCATATGGATGAAAGGAATGAGGTAGATAGAGTTATCTTTGAACAACATCCTATCCTTAAGAATAATTTGCCTGTTGAACTGCTTGGAGATCCACCCCCACCAAAGGGTGATCCTGTGTTCGAGCTTAAACAGTTGCCTGATACTCTTAAGTATGCGTATCTTGATGAAAAAGAGATATATCCTGTTATTATTAGTGCTAGCCTTTCAGAGCATGAAGAAAAGAATTTATTGAAAACTCCGAGGAAGCACCGTGCTGCTATTGGATATACTCTTGATGATCTTAAGGGCGTTAGTCCCACTCTATGCCAGCACAAAATTAAAACCGACCCTGATTCCAAACCAGTTGCCAATCATCAATGGAGATTAAATCCTAAGATGAAAGAGGTAGTAAGAAAAGAAATACTAAAGCTCCTGGAAGCAGGTATTATCTATCCTGTTGCTCATAGTGATTGGGTAAGTCCGGTGAATTGCGTCCCTAAGAAGGGATGTATTACCGTTGTCCGTAATGATAAAGATGAATTGATCCCACACAGGATTATTACTGGCTATAGGATGGTCATTGATTTTAGGAAATTGAATAAAGCCACTAGGAAAGATCATTACCCTTTGCCTTTTATCGACCAAATGCTAGAAAGATTGTCTAAACACACACACTTCTGCTTCTAGATGGTTATTCTGGTTTCTCCCAAATACCTGTTGCGCAATCTGATCAGGAGAAAACCACTTTTACCTGCCCTTTCGGTACCTTTGCTTACAGACGTATGCCTTTTGGCTTATGTAATGCAACTGCTACCTTTCGAAGATGTATGATGGCTATATTCTTTGACTTTTGTGAAAAGATTGTTGAGGTTTTTATGGATGATTTCTCCATTTACGGGTCTTCTTTTGATGATTGCCTCAGCAACCTTGATCGAGTTTTGCAGAGATGTAAAGATACCAATCTTGTCTTGAATTGGGAGAAGTGCCACTTTATGGTTAATGAAGGCATCGTCTTAGGACATATAATTTCTGAAAGAGGTATTAAAGTCGATAAGGCTAAAGTTGATGCGATCGAGAAAATTTCATGCCCTATAGATATCAAAGGTATAGGAAGTTTCCTTGGTCATGCTGGTTTCTATAGAAGGTTCATTAAAGACTGCTATAAGATTTCTAGGCCTCTTACCAATCTCTTGCAAAAGGATATTCCTTTTGTTTTTGATGATGATTGGGAGGAAGCATTCGAAATACTTAAGAAAGCCTTGATAACTGCACCTATTGTTCAACCACCTGATTGGAATCTACCTTTTGAAATTATGTGTGATGCTAGCGATTATGCTGTTGGTGTTGTTCTAGGAAAAGGAGTTGATAAGAAGTTGAATGTTACTCACTATGCAAGTAAAACTCTAGACATTGCCCAAAGAAACTATGCTACTACTGAAAAGGAATCTTTAGCAGTCGTGTTTGCATGTGAAAAGTTCAGATCTTATGTTGTTGATTCCAAGGTTACTATTCACACTTATCATGCTGCTATTATGTATCTCGTGGAAAAGAAAGATGCTAAACCTAGACTTATCAGATGGGTTCTCTTGCTACAAGAATTTGATTTGCATGTTGTTGATAGGAAGGGTGCTGAGAACCCCATAGCAGATAACTTGTCTAGGTTGGAGAATGTTCTTGATGACCCACAACCTATTGATGATAGCTTTCCTGATGAGCAATTGAATGTCATCAATGCTTCACGTAGTACACCGTGGTATGCTAATTATGCAAATTATATTGTTGCCAAATATATACCACCTAGTTTCACATACGAGCAAAAGAAGAAACTCTTATTTGATTTGAGACATTACTTCTGGGATGATCCTCACCTTTATAAGGAAGGAGTAGATGGTGTTATTAGACGTTGTGTACGTGAGCATGAACAGGGACAAATCCTATAGAAGTGTCACTCCGAGGCTTACGGAGGACACCATGGGGGAGATAGAACTGCACACAAGGTATTGCAATCCGGTTTCTATTGGCCTACTCTCTTCAAGGATGCCCATAAGTTTGTCTTGTCTTGTGATGAATGTCAAAGAATAGGTAATATCAGTAAACGTCGGGAAATGCCTATGAATTATTCACTTGTCATTGAACCATTTGATGTTTGTGTTTTTTGATTATATGGGACCTTTTCCAAAGTCCAACGGGTATACTCATATCCTAGTTGCTGTTGATTATGTTACTAAGTGGGTAGAACCTATCCCAACTAGTAGTGTTGATCATAACACCTTTATTATGATGCTTAAAGAAGTTATTTCCCTAGATTTGGAGTCCCTAGATATCTCATTACTGATGGTGGTTCAAATGCTTGCTAAGTATGATGTCAACCATAGAATTGCATCTCCCTATCATCCTCAGTCCAGTGGTCAAGTAGAGCTAAGTAATAGAGAGATTAAACTAATTCTGCAAAAGATTGTTAATAGGTCTAGAAAGAATTGGTCTAAGAAGCTTGATGATGCATTGTGGACTTATAGAACTTCTTATAAGAATCCCATGGGCATGTCTCCGTACAAAATGGTTTACGGTAAAGCTTGCCATTTACCTCTTGAGCTAGAGCATAAGGCTTATTGGGCAATCAAAGAGCTCAACTTTGATTTCAAACTTGCTGGTGAGAAGACTTTATTTGATATTAGCTCACTTGATGAATGGAGAACTCAGGCATATGAAAATGCCAAGTTGTTCAAATAAAAAGTTAAGAGGTGGCATGATAAAAGGATACAAAAACGTGAGTTCAATGTAGGTGATTATGTGTTGCTATACAATTCTCTTTTAAGATTTTTTTCCGGCAATCTTCTCTCTAAATGGGAAGGTCCTTAGATTGTTGAGGAAGTACATCGTTCCGGTGCCATCAAGATCAACAACATGGAAGGTAATTTTCCAAGAGTGGTAAATGGGCAAAGAATCTAGCATTATATCTCAGGTACTCCCATAAATGTTGAAAGCAATATTATTAATAGCATAACTCCGGAGGAGTACATAAGGGATATTTATCAGCATGTTTCAGACTCCAAAAATGGAGAGGTATGTGATTCGATAAGTAAACCGACTCCAAAACTTTTCCCGTAGCAATTTTTCTATGTTTTGGAATTTTTAGAAAAATAGAAAAATTAAAAGTAGTCCGGAAAGCGCATGAGGAGGCGACAAGCCTGCGAGGCACGACCTACCCCCTGGCCGCTCCTGGGGGGCTTGTGAGCACCTCGTGTGCCTCCCGGACTCCGTTTTCTTGCGGAGTACTCCTTTTGGTCGGGAAAAATTTATTATATATTATCCCGGAAGGTCTGACCCTCGTATCACACAAACATCCTTTGTTTTTGTTTCGAGCCTGCTTCTGCCACAAATTTAGGGCAAGGATGCCATCTCAGGAATCTGTCGGGGTGAACGATCTCCCTCAAGTCTATGAAGAAGTAGTTGCTGATTTGAAAAGAATGGAGGCCACGGAAGGGCTGCTGGAAGAATCTAAGGGCAAAACTAAGGAGGATAATCCGGCGTCGGACGAAGGGCAATCTGTGCCGAACAAGGAAGAAGTTGAGAAAGAGGATTTTCTTCAACCCTACCTCCACCTTTTACCTCCATCCTTGATCGAACTCTTGAGGTTATGTGAAATAACTTGTGTTCGTAATACTTATCTCACCTATGAAGTTGTTTTTCTGGAGAAACATATCACAAAGCTTCAAAGTATAAATCAAAGATTGATGGCCCTCTTGGAATAAAAAGACATGACAACTTCACCACCATCACCTTCGAAGGAAGACAATTAAGCACGGGTATGGGCAATCCCCTTGGCTTGTGCCAAGCTTGCGGGAGTTGTCCCGGTAGCGTATCACCATCACATCTTTTGCCTTTACCTTTTTCTTAGTTCGATCCTTTTTGGTTTTATTTTTCTCTAGTAGAATAAAGTTCTTAGTGTTCTAGGCTTGAGTTTTGCTTTGTGTCACCCCCAATGTATTCGAGCTCTTGAGTCAGATAATAAAGACTGTTTTAGTGAAGGGCCTTGCTTCATGCCATGATCTAAAGAAAGAATGATAAGAGAACAAGAGCATGAAAGATCATGTAATGATCTTATGGGAAGTGATGGCTTCACATATAAAAAGAATGTAGATTGAAACTTGTTGTGGGTGGACAAACGTAGACCTTGGTCATTGTTGCAATTAGTAGGAAGTAATAAAGAAACAGAGGTTCACCTATAAATATATCATCTTGGACACCATCTATGATTGTGAACACTCATTAAACTATTACATGCTTAGAAGCAGATGTTGGACAAGGAAGACAACATAATGAATTATGTTTGCTTGGTTCCGAACAATGTTATATGACTAGAGATCCCTTAGCATGTGACGCTTGCTTCCACCTCATATCAGCCAAAACTTACGCACTAAGTAGAGATACTACTTGTGCATCCATAAACCTTCAACCCAATTTTGCCATGAGAGTCCACCATACCTACCTATGGATTTAATAAGATCCTCAAGTAAGTTGTCATTGGTGCAAGCAATAAAAATTGGTCCCTAAATATGTATGATCTATTAGTGTGTGGGAAATAAGCTTTGTATGAACCTGTGATGAAGAAGACATAAAAGGGACAGACTGCATAATAAAGTTCTTTATCACTAGAGGCAATATCAAGTGACGTTCCTTCACACTAAGAGGTCACACATCCAAACCTTACAAGCGCATGACAACCTCTGCTTCCCTCTGCGAAGGGCCTATCTTGTACCTTTACTTTTTGTCCTTGAAAGAGTCATGGTGATCGGCAAAAATTCCTTATTTCGCCTTTATCTTGGCTAACGGCATGTGCTAGGGAAAGATCTATATTCATATGTCAACTTGGAAGTAAGTATCCATGAATTATTATTGTTGACATTACCCTTGAGGTAAGTAGTTGGGAGGCGAAACTATAAGCCCCGATCATTCTGTGTGTCCAACTGAAACTTTGACCTCATGAGTACCACGTGAGTTTCAGCAATTGTAGAAGACGAAAGGATGATTGAGAATGTGGATTTGCTTTACAAGCTCTTATTTGAATCTTCCTGATGTTATGATAATTGCAATTGCTTAAATTACTAAAGGCTATTGGTTGTTAATTCTCAATAAGGTTCTTGATCCATACTTTACTTTGTGATGGAATTATCACTTTAGCATAAGAGATTATGTGATGTTATTGTTGTTCTAATATTGATCATGATGCATGCATGTCCGTATTTTGTTTTTTTCGACACCTCTATCTCTAAACATGTGGGCATATTTATTGATCCCGGCTTTCGCTTGAGGACAAGCGAGGTCTAAGCTTGGGGGAGTTGATACGTCCATTTTGCATCATGCTTTTATATTGATATTTATCGCTTTATGGGCTGTTATTACACTTCACGGTACAATACTTATTCCTTTTCTCTCTTATTTTATAAGGTTTACATGAAGAAGGAGAATGCCGGCAACTGAAATTCTGGTCTGAAAAAGGAGCAAGTTTGAGATACGTATTCCGGACAACTCCAAAAGCCGTGAAAATCAACGAGGAATTATTTTGGATTTTATAAAAAATACCGGGCTTAAGAAGTACCAGAGGGGAGCCACGAGGAGGCCACAAGCCTGCCATGCATGCCCTACCCCCCTGGCCGCGCCTAGGAGGCTTGTCGGCCCCCTTTTGCCCCTCCGTCTCCCATCTTTTGCTAGAAGGAGGGTTTCGTTCCAGAAAAAAATAGGAAGAGGCTTTCAAGAGGAATCGCTGCCGCCACAAGGCGGAACTTGAGCAGAACCAATCTAGAGCTCCGGCAGGGCCGTCCTGCCGGGGAAACTTCCGTCCCGGAGGGTGAAATCGTCGCCATTGTCATCACCAACACTCCTCTCATCAGAGAGGACTCATCACCATCAACATCTTCATCAGCACCATCTCATCTCCAAACCCTAATTCATCTCTTGTAACCAATCTCCGTCTCGCGACTCCGATTGGTACTTGTAAGGTTGCTAGTAGTGTTAATTACTCTTTGTAGTTGATGCTAGTTGGATTACTCGGTGGAAGATTATACGTTCAGATCCTTGATGCTATTCAATACCTCTCTGTTCATGAACATAATTATGCTTTGTGAGTATTCACTTTTGTTCCTGAGGACATGGGATAAGTCTTGCTATAAGTAGTCATGTGAATTTTGTATCCGTTCGATATTTTGATGCCTTGTATGTTGTTTTTCCTCTAGTGGTGTTATGTGAACGTCGACTACATAACACTTCACCATTTTTTGGGCCTAGAGGAAGGCATTGGGAAGTAGTAAGTAGATGTTGGGTTGTTAGAGTGACAGAAGCTTAAACCCTAGTTTATGCGTTGCTTCGTAAGGGGCTGATTTGGATCCACTAGTTTAATGCTATGGTTAGACTTTGTCTTAATTCTTCTTTCGTAGTTGCGTATGCTTGCGAGAGGGATTAATCATAAGTGGGATGTTTGTCCAAGTAAGGGCAGCACCCAAGCACCGGTCCACCCACATATCAAACTATCAAAGTAGCAAACGCGAATCATATGAACATGATGAAAACTAGCTTCACAGAAATTCCCATGTGTCCTCGGGAGCGCTTTACCTCCTATAAGAGTTTGTCCAGGCTTGTCCCTTGCTACAAAAGGGATTGGGCCACTTTGTTGCACCTTTGTTACGATTGTTACTTGCTACTTGCTACGAATCATCTTATCACACAACTATCTGTTACCGATAATTTCAGTGCTTGCACAGAATACCTTGCTGAAAACCACTTGTCAGTTCCTTCTGCTCCTCGTTGGGTTCGACACTCTTACTTATCGAAAGGACTAAGATAGATCCCCTACACTTGTGGGTCATCAAGCACTTGCAGGAGGGATAAAAAACTCAAGCAAAGAGCCGCCAATATGGCTGAGCCGACGGTTCCCAGATATCTCAATTGGTCTGAACATCCAGTCACTTGGAGTAGGGACGCTCACCTGCCTCGAGTTGATAACCCCGATGAGTTAGCTCTGGTCAAGGTGCCTCAGGTTGGAGGATACACCCTCACAAAGGTTTTCATGGATGGGGGGAGCAACATTAATATCTTATATTATGACACCTTCCGGCGGATGAACTTTTTCGAGGATGACCTGATGCCTTCGACGACAGTACTTCATGGCATAGTCCTAGGCAAGTCGGCATACCTAGTTGGGCAGATCAAATGAAACCTCGCTTTCGGTGACAAGTTCAATTACATAAGTGAGGCTCTGATGTTTGAGGTGGTCAAAATCAAGAGTCCTTACCATGCCTTATTCGGGCGGTCGGCTTATGCTCGCTTCATGGCCCGACCTTGTTATTATATCTCAAGCTCAAAATGTCGGGTCTCAAAGGTATCATTATAATCAATGGGAGTCGAAAAATAGCACATGAGTGTGAGGAAGGAGATGTAGCATATGCCAAGTTAGCGTGCACGACCGAAGAGTTGAAATTCCACACGGCCAATGTTGACCCGGCCGACATGAGTCCTCTCAAGAAACCTAATGTTGATTCTGAACCGCCCCTGAAGTTCAAGCCAATGGACAATACTGAGCATGTCGACTTCACCTCGGGCGAATCTTTCACTATTGGGACCGGTTTGGATCCCAAATAAGAAAGAAAGCTCATCGAATTCATCCATGAGAATCGGGACATCTTCGCGTGGAAACCTTTTAACATGCCTGGAGTGCCTAGAGAATTCGCTGAGCATGAGCTTAATGTGGATCCGAAGATGAAACCAGTGCGACAATACCTCCATCGTTTTAATGAGGAGAGAGCAAGACCATCGGGGAATAAGTTGCACGACTTTTAGCTGTTGGGTTCATCATCGAACTTTTCCATCCAGAGTGGACCTTTCGTATGTGTATTGATTACACTGATCTTAACAAGGATTGTCCAAAGGATCCTTTTGCTCCCCCCACATGGATCAAATCATTGATTCTACAGTGGGTTGTGAGCGCCTGTGTTTCCTGGATGCATACTCAGGTTAACACCAGATCAAGATGGCCAAGGAGGATCAGGAAAAGACAACTTTTATAACCCCTTTTGGTGTTTTCTGCTATGTCTATGCCTTTTGGACTTAAGAGCGCGCGAGCGACTTATCAACGTTGCATCCAGTGTATAATCAGAATGGGCGCAATATTCACGCCTATGTTGATGACATTGTAGTGAAGTCTCAGAAGAAGGAAACACTGTTGGAGGATCTCAAGGAGAAGTTTGATAAGCTTTGAGTGTACCAGATGAAGCTTAACCCAATCGAGTGTGTTTTTGGTATTCCTGCAGGCAAGCTACTAGGTTTCCTGGTGTCCGAGCGAGGCATTGAAGTTAACCCGGATAAAATCATGGCAATCACTTTGCTCGGTAAGCCGACCAACATAAATCAGGTCCAGCACATGGCGGGTCGCATCGCGACATTGAGTCGGTTCATAAGCCTCCTTGGTGAGAAGGCAAACCCTCTTTATGAACTGCTCAAGAAGATGTATAATTTCGTCTGGACGAATCCACGTGATGAAGCTTTCGAAGCCCTCAAAAAGTAGTTGGCTGAGCCACCCGTTTTAGCTGCCCCGACCATCAAAGAGCCCATGATCCTCTACATCGTTGATAGTTCCAAGGCAGTAAGTGTTGCAATTGTCGTTGAGCGCAAGGAAGAAGGTAAAGAATATCTGGTTCAGCAGCCAGTGTATTTTGTTAGTGAAGTACTGACCTTATCCAAGCAGCGATACCCACATTGGCAAAAGGTGGTCTTTGGAATTTTTACGGCAAGCCGAAAGCTGAAGCACTACTTCCAGGAGCATCCAATCACTGTGGTTAGTTCAACCCCAATTGGGGACATCATACAGAACCGAGAGGCTACATGTCGTATTGCTAAGTGGGCAACTGACCTTGGTCCCCATCATGTGAAGTACATGCCTCGTACAACCATCAAGTCCCAAGCGCTAGTGGATTTCATCAATGATTGGACTGCGCTTCATCTCTTAGAGGATAGGTCAGACAACACATACTAGACTATACATTTTGATGGCTCTAGACAATTGGAAGGCTCGGGGGCTGGCGTAGTGTTATCCTCTCTAAGGATGACAAGTTATGTTATGTTCTATGACTCATGTTCCCTTGTACCAACAATGCAGCTGAGTATGAGGACCTCTTACATGCGCTTCGGATAGCTAAGGAGATGAACCTTAGCTAGGTCAGGTGCTTGAACGACTCAGATTTGGTGGCTCAACAGGTGTCTGGAACCTGGGATTCGAAGGATCCCTTAAAGGCGGCTTACAGACGGGCGGTGTCCGATGTGGAGGGTCACTTTCATGGCTATGAGGTTGACCACATTGATCAACGACACAATGAGTCGGTACATGCATTCTCATGACTCGGATCTCAATGCAAGATAGTTCCCCTAATGTGTTCTTGGATGTTCTCCACAACCCCTCTGTGAAGTTACCAACTAGGGAGGATATAGCCATCCCTGACCTGGAATTGCAGTTGATGATGGCTCTCCGGGCCACTCCTGATTGGACAGTGCCATACTTGGCTTATCTAGCTCGAGGGGAGCTCCCGGCTGAGAAACATGTCGCTCGCCCAATAATACGACGATGCAAGTCCATGGTTATTCATCAGGGCAAGTTGTACAAGGGAAGTCTTAGCGGTGTTTTTCAACGTTATGTTTCCCCAAAGGAAGGACAAGAGATGCTTAACGAGATTCATGCTCGCGACTGTGGCCACCATGCCGGACCAGTGCTTGGGTGCTGCCCTTACTTGGACAAACCTCCCACTTATTATTAATCTCTCTCGCAAGCATCCGCAACTACGAAATAGGAATTAAGATAAGTCTAACCATAGGATTAAACATATGGATCCAAATCAGTCCCTTAGGAAGCAACACATAAACTAGGGTTTCAACTTCTGTCACTCTAGCATCCCATCATCTACTTATTACTTCCCAATGCCTTCATCTAGGCCCAAATAATGGTGAAGTGTCATGTAGTCGACGTTCACATGACACCACTAGAGGAGAAACAACAAATAACTTATCAAAATATCGAACGAATACCAAATTCACAAGATTACTTATAACAAGACTTATCCCATGTCCTCAGGAACAAACGTAACTACTCAGAAAGCATATTCATGTTCATAATCAGAGGAGTATTAATAATCATTAAGGATCCGAACATATATTCTTGTACCAAATAAACCAACTAGCATCAACTACAAGGAGTAATCAACACTACTGGCAACCCATAGGTACAAATCTGAGGTTTTGAGACAAATATCGGATACAAGAGATGAACTAGGGTTTGGAGAGGAGATGGTGTTGATGAAGATGTTGATGGAGATTGACCCCCTCCCGATGAGAGGATCATTGGTGATGACGATGGCTTCAATTTCCCCCTCTGAGAGGGATGTTTCCCCGGCGGAATAGCTCCGCCGAAGCTCTAGATTCGTTTTGTCAAAGTTTCACCTCGAGATGGCAGCATTGCGTCCCGAAAGCTCTGATACGATTTTTTCCAGGTCAAAACCCTTCATATAGCAGAAGATGGGCACCGGAGGCCAGCCAGGGGGCCCACAAGCCTACAGAACGCGGCCAGGGGGTAGGCCGCGCCCCTCCGGTACTTATTTCACCCATTATTTTTTTATATATTCCAAAACAATTCTCCATAACTTTTTAGGACTTTTGGAGCTGTGGAGAATAGGTCCCTCAGATTTGCTCCTTTTCTAGTCTAGAATTCCACTTGCCGACATTCCCCCTCTTCATGTAAATCCTGTAAAATAAGAGAGAAAAGGCATAAGTATTGTATCATAATGTGTAATAACTTCCCATAATGCAATCAATACTGATATAAAAGCATGATAGGAAATGGTCGTATCAACTCCCCCAAGCTCAGACCTCGCTTATCCTCAAGAGGAAGCCGAGATCAATCAATATGCCCACATGTTTAGAGATAGAGGTGTCTATAAAATGAAATACGAACATGAAGGCATCATGATTTTCTTTAGAACAACAACAAATATTGACATAGAATATCTTATACTAGAGTAACAATTCATTCACAAGGCAAAATATGCATTAAGAACTCTATTGAGAACTAACAAACTATGATATCAGTCATTGAGGAAATTCCATTTTGTCGCAACGTAGGAAAGAGTCAATATAAGATCTTGTAAAGAAAACACACATACTCAATCATCTTATGGTCTTTCATAATTGCTAACACTCACGTGGTACCTAAGAGGTCAAAGCTTCAATCGTACATAGAGAAAGATAGGTGCTTATACTTTTGCCTCCCAACTATTTACCTCAAGGGTAATGTCAACAATAATAACTCATGATCACCCACATCCGAGTGGATTTATTTGTCTAGATCATTCCCCAACACATGCCGCTTGCCAAAAGATAAAGGCGAAATAAAGGACATGGTAAAGATCACCACGACTCTTACATAAAGGTAAGTACTAGAAAGTAGCGGTAACATATAGGCCCTTCGCAGAGGGAAGGATAGGTTGTCATGCGCTTTTATAGTTGGATGCACAATCCCTTAATGCAAAAGAACGTCACTTTATATTTGCCTTGCGATAAAGAAATTTAGGATGCAGTCCGTCGCTTTTGTTTCTTCATATCACAAGTTCGTATAAAGTTTATTTTCCTCGCATTAATAAACCACACATATTTAAAGAGCATTTTTATTGCTTGCACCAATGACAACTTACTTGAAGGATCTTACTAAATCCATAGGTAGGTATGGTGGATTCTCAAGGCAAAACTGGGTTAAAGGTTTTTGGATGCACAAGTAGTATCTCTAATTGGTGCAGGAGTTTCTTTTGGCTAATATGAGGTGGAAGCAAGCGACACATGTTGAATGATCTACAATAATATAACTTCTATTCGTAAATAAGAAAATATAACTCATTTTGTTGTCTTCCTTGTCCAACATCAATCTTTTAGCATATAATATTTTATTGAGTGCTCACAATCATAAAAGATGTCTAAGATAATAGATTTATATGTGAACCTCTCTTTCTTTATTACTTCCTTTTAATTGCAACAATGACCTATAGCTTTTTTTGTCAACTCACAACAAATTTCAATCAACATACCTTTTATATGTGAAGTCATCACTCCCCATAAGATCATTATGTATGCTCTATTGCTTTTGTTCTATACTTCTTTCTATTTATTTTTCTCATGATTATAGCAAGCAAGCAAAGCTCTCAAATCAAAACTACTCTTTATTATATAACTCTCGGACTTGCTTACATAGGGGGAACAAAAAGAAAAACTTAAAACTAGATCACACTAAAACTTTATTCTACTATATCAAGATATAACCAAAAGGATCGAACGAAGAAAAAAAAGTAAAAAAGGTGTGATAGTGATACGATACCGGGGCACCTCCCCCAAGCTTGGCACAAGCCAAAGGGAGTGCCCACACCCATGTGTTCGGTTGTTTTTCTTCGGAGGTGGTGATGTTGGAGTTGCTGGTGAGGTTGAAAGCTTATCGAATTTCCGCTTAAGCATGAAGTTTTGTTCCCTCAGATCGTCTTGTTCCAGCTCGAGCCTCGGTATCCTTTGGCATAATTCACCCTTCTATCCTGCAGAAAACGAGAAGGGATAAATAGCACCTTGGGTTTTCTCCTTGTATTTGGGAGGCTCGATTTCGTGAACTCCACATGCATATCTTTGGGTCGAGGCAAGGGAATCTCCTCCTCGTCCGAGCTTTCTTCCACATACTTGCATATCTCCCGTTCCTCCTCCAATCACAATCCATAGGGATCTACATCCCCGTAGAGCTTGGGATTGGCAAGATAATGTGATACATAGCTCTCCCCATCGAAATCTTGGGACGGCATCTTACTCTAAATCTGTTGCAGAAACAGCTCAAAACAAAAACAAGAGATGTTGTCTAGATACGGAGGTCAAAACCTTCTAGAGATTATATAATGAATTTTTGCCGACCCGAAGGAGTATTCCATAGGAAAATGGAGTCCGCAGGGTGCACGGGGTGGACACAAGCCTGCAGGGCGCGACCAGAGGGGTAGGCCGCGCCCCTGGCTTGTCGCCTCCTCGTGCACGCTGTGGACTGCTTTAAATTTTCCTAATTTTTTAAATATTCCAGAACTAGTAAAAATTGCCTTTGAAAATGTTTTGGAGTCGGTTTGCTTATCGTAGCACATACATATTCCTTTTCGGGGTCCGAGGCATTCTGATAGGTATCCTTAATGTACTCTTCCAGAGTTATCGTATTGATAATATTAGTTTCAACATTTATGGGAGTACCTAAGATATAATGTTTGATTCTTTGCCCATTTACCACCTTCAGATTTGTGCCTTCGGTGTTGTTGATCTTGATGGCACCAGAACGATATACTTCCTCGAGAATGTGAGGACCTTCCCATTTAGAGAGAAGTTTTCCTGCAAAAAATCTTAAAGGAGAGTTGTACAGCGAGACATGATCACCTACATTGAATTCACGCTTTTGTATCCTTCTATCATGCCATCTCTTAACCTTTTCTTTAAACAACTTGGCATTCTCATAGGCCTCGGTTCTCCATTCATCAAGTGAGCTAATGTCAAATAACCTCTTTTCACCATCAAGTTTGCAATCATAATTAACCTCCTTAATTGCCCAATAGGCTTTATGCTCTAGCTCTAGAGGTAAGTGACATGCTTGACCATAAACCATTTTATAAGGAGACATACCCATAGGGTTCTTGTAAGCGGTTCTATAAGCCCATAATGCATCGTCAAGTTTCTTAGACCAATTCTTTCTAGATCTATTAACGGTCTTTTGCAAGATCAATTTTATTTCTCTATTTCTCTATTCTACTTGCCCACTAGACTGAGGATATAACATCCAAAAATTATAAATTTTGGAATGTTAATATAATTATTAGATTCATTTTTTGTTTGTTTGAGTGATTGAAACTTGAGTGGAATTTGAAACTTTTTAAAACTTTTGAATGAGAGGGAATAAAATGACTTTCCCATTTTCTTTTGAATTCAAATTCATCAATTTAAAATCAGCGAGAGAAGATAACATGACTTCTTCAACTATAAAGAATTTGAATGAATGTGGCATTTGATTTTTTTCCTTTGGTTTTTGATTTGAATTTAATTTTTGGCACAAGATTTCAACCACAAAAATTTTCCTTGCAATATACTTGCCAAGCAAGAAAGAGAGGAGGTAACATGACACCCCCCAAAAAAAAGTCACAAGAAAAATAGTGCCAAAAATTTTAAAGACAAAATTTGGATTTTATTGGATTTAAAAAATATATATTTTTATAAACTTTTTATTTTATGAAAAATAAAATGTCCATGTTGTAGGAAATTTTATTCTGAAATTTTTGATATATAATATGCCTATATAAAATGTTCTCTCTATTTTGTTTATACGTTTTTCTTCATTGTAAAAAAAACTCTGTTCAAAAAAATAAAAAAGGGCAAATGCCATAGCTCGCAGGAAAAGCCCATGCGGCCGGCCGAATGTCATGACCCATGCGGCTCCTCTCTCCCTCTTTTTTCTCCTCTTCACGTATATGTTTAGTCCCACATTGCCTAGCTATTGACCTTTAGACCTTCTTCCCACCTATAAATATAGACCCATAGGAGCATCCAAAAATCATCTATTTCGAGTTAAATCAATCTTTTGGTTTGACTAGGTTTATTAAATAAAAAAATTCTTTTCTTTTCGGCGGGATTTCTCGAAATCGTCTCCTCATTGGAATTAATTCTTACTCTGCATTCTAAAAGTATTTCTCTTCGTAATTTTTTTACTCCCGTAGTTTATTATTTCTAGACTAGTATTCCTACACTAGTATACGGTAGAGTAATTAGATATATTAATTAGTCATCGTATTTACATATTAGTACTAGAATTCTTTTAGACATAGCACTTTTCTTCCGTGAAACAGCTTGGCCCTGATTTTTTAAATAGCCATAACTTTTTACTCGTTTATCCGAATTAGATGAAACCAACGCCTAGAGTTTGGTCTTGACCCCACCTATCCGGTGAACCTATCATATCAACTTTTTTGAAATTTTCAAATTTCGAAATTTGTTCACACTGATATTCAAACTTCTTTTGATCATATCTTTTTATCCGTAGCTCCGTTTTAGATGAATCCAATTGCGTTGGATTCGTATCAAAGAAATCTTTCCGTTTGTATCATTAGTTTTAACTTTTCAACTAATAATTTTGATCAAATAAGATTTATCTATTAGTGCCCAAAACTGTTCACATCGTTCTAAGCCGATTCAATGTTATATTGAAGTATTTGTACCTTTTGATCCGCTATTTAAAATCTAGTAATTCTTTTTTCTACACGCTCATATTGATCTCCTATATCCAGTAGCATCATTAGTTTCGACCTTTGAACCTTACAAATTTGAGCGATTCAAATTTGTATTCGAACATTCATTTGATCTTATCTTGCAAATCGTACCACCTTTTCAATTGATTCCTTTTACCCCTAAAACACTCATGTCATATATTTTTGTACGTAACCATCGTACTTCAGTTCAACCTCTCTTGACCTTTTAATGCAAATTCAATTCATACTTCAATTCGCTATAACTTGCGTTGTAGTGCTCCATTTCAAGAAATTCTTTCTACAAATAAATTCTTATGTCTTATACTATTTGTCAAACAACATTCATGTTGTTCTCCCAATATTTTTGATCATCTCCCATAGTGTATGCAAGTCGAGCTTATATAGCGATAGTTGATCATCCTTTGACTCTTTTGAGTTGACCCCTTTCACCTTTCCTTTTACAAAACCATAAGGCCCTATTTTTTTATTAAACCTTAGTACGTTGTTATTTTGCACCAAGACATGCTTTGTTCTTATGTTCTCTTGGTTCTTCCTTTTTGGCATGAATGTTTATTGAATGCTATTTGTTTACGATACATTGCTCGGAGTGTGGCGAGTAGAATTATCAGGATTTTGAGAGCGACTATCTTCATCAAGTAATACCAAGCAAGTCATTTGATCATGTATCACCTATGTTTTATGCATCGTAGTTCTACCATCCTATGCCCAATTGCATGCTGAGTAGGTACTTGGAAATTATGGTTATATATTGTAGTATCATGTGGTAGGCACCCAACAACCCCGTTACATGGCCCGGGACGACAAATTTCATATTGCTATGCTGGAGTAGACGGGATTCTGGTTGAGAGTTTATCACGAGTGATGCGAGAATAATTTAATAACCAAGACCGGTTAAGTCAAGACTTTTCAAGACCTCGTGATGCAATGCAACTATGGGTGAAGGACGGTTGATCGGCTCCCTGGAGAAACCAGTGGATGACCCAAGATGCTGGAGACGTGCCATGACATCTTGCGGAAAGCTTCACCCAGGCTCAAAGAGACGGACGGATATTTTCAAGACCTAAGGCTCATCTGCACAGCCACAAGTCATTATGGGCTCTGGCTTCGTTGGACAACATGGCGAATCTGGACAGGCGGTGCTAGCAGATGTAGAAGAACGGTAGGATTGGATGGGCACCGACAGGGATTCAGAGGGACCTGTTGAAAGACCATGTTTTGATCATCCGGTCTTCAAACACCCTGAAGTGCGAGGACATACAAGGAGGCGATCAAATCTTGTGGGCAACGTGTGCAAAACTCTGCAGAGTACTCAAATCTAATCGATTAGCCGTGTCCACGGTCATGGACAACTTGAGCCAAAGGAACTGAAGTTATATGGAATTCTCAACACCATTATATATATTTAATGTGGGTAATATTGATAACTTGGGTATGGGAACTGGTTGGCGGAACCATCTCATTAACAACAAACTACGTAGTAATATTTTGCTTTTAGCCCCTCTCTTGTTGTAGGAGAAAGTTTGCTTTACGCTAAAACTTACAACACCACCTGCCATATATGCATATAGTATAGATGATATTTTACCCCCTCTCATATGTGACTAGCCGGCATATTCAATATGCTGACCTACACGGCTGCAACGTCTTATGTTGCAAATATTTTTCTTCGACGAGTAAGAGTACGATTCAGGGTTACGGTCTACACTCAACTTGCCGTTGGTGTTTATTGGGACCCCACTCCCTTGACTGCTTCCGGTGAGATATTTAAGGTATATATCAGTTTTACGCTATTTCCATGTGATTGCACTTTGATATATACATTGATGTACTTTGTGTGCCAGCATACAGATCCAGGGGTGGCACAGATACACAGAGGCTTGACTCGTTTTGAGTCGGGTCGCTACAGAGGATGATAAGGAGATGCAATTTTATGATTAACATCATACCTAGCAAGCAATTTACGGAAAGCACCATGAATAAAGCGTGAACCACCATGAGTCATTAAATATCCAGGGAATCAAAATCTAGGTAAAATAACTTCTTTCAGCATTTTAATATAAGTGTTATGATCTGCACTACTAGTTGGAATAGCTTCTACCCACTTAGTAACATAATAAAAAAACAACTAGAATATGAGTATACCCGTTGGACTTCGGAAAAGGTCCCATATAATCAAAACCCCAAACATCAAATGGTCCTATAACAAGAGAGTAATTCATAGGCATTTCCTGACGTCTACTAATATTACTAGTTCTTTGACATTCATCACAAGACAAGACAAACTTACGAGCATCCTTGAAGGGAGTAGGCCAATAAAACCAGATTGTAATACCTTGTGTGCAGTTCTATCTCCAGCATGATGTCCTCCGCAGGCCTCAGAGTGACACTTGTATAGGATTTGTCCTTGTTCATGGTTAGGTACACAATGCCTAATAATACCAACTACTCCTTCTTTATAAAGGTGTGGATCGTCCCAAAAGTAATGTCTTAAATCATAGAAGAACCTTTTCTTTTGTTGGTATGTAAAACTAGGCGTTATAAATTTAGCAACAATGTAATTAGCATAATCAACACTTATATTGTTTATCAGGGAAGCTATTATCAATAGGTAGTGGGTCATCAAGAACCTTTTCTAATCTAGACAAGTTATCTGCTACGGGGTTATCAACGCCCTTTCTATCAATAATATGAAAATCAAATTCTTGTAGCGGAAGGACCCATCTAATAAGTCTAGGTTTAGCATCTTTATTCTCCATAAGGTACTTAATAGCAGCGTGATCAATGTGAATAGTTACTTTGGAATCAACAATATAAGGTCCAACCTTATTGCAAGCAAACACAACTGCTAAAAATTCATTTTCAGTGGTAGCGTAGCTTCTTTGAGCAACGTCTAGAGTTTTACTAGCGTAATGCATGACATTTAATTTCTTATCAACTCTTTGTTATAGAACAGCACCAACATCATAATCACTAGCATCACACATAATTTCAAAGGGTAGGTTCCAATCAGGTGGTTGAACAACAGGTGCAGTGATCAAGGCTTTCTTAAGAATTTCAAATGCTTCTACACAATCATCATCCAAAACAAATGGAATATCCTTTTGCAAAATATTAATGAGAGGCTTAGAAATTTTAGAGAAGTCTTTAATAAATCTCCTATAGAAACCAGCATGACCAGGGAAACTTCTTATACCTTTGATATTTGTTGGACGCAGCATTTTTCAATGGCATCAACTTCAGCTTTATCAACTTCAATACCTCTTTCAGAGATTTTGTGTCCCAAGAAGATGCCTTCATTAACCATAAAGTGGCACTTGTCCCAATTCAATACAAGATTAGTTTATTCACATCTCTGCAAAACTCGATCAAGGTTGCTCAAGTAATCATCAAAAGAAGTTCCTAAAAGAAAAAATCATCCATGAAAACCTCAACAATCTTTTCACAATAGTCAGAGAATATAGGCATCATACATCTTTGAAAGGTGGCAGGTGCATTGTATAAACCAAAAGGCATACATATATAAGCAAAGGTACCGAAAGGGAAAGTAAAAGTGGTCTTCTCTTGATCCTCTTTTGATACAAGTCTTTGAGAGAAACCAGAGTAACCTATTTCTAGGCCGCTTACTAATTTTTTACAAAAGGAGGTTCTTTTCAAATTTGATGATGAATGTTTATAAGCCTTTGAAACACTTAAGAAAGCCTTGACTTCTGCACCTATTGTTCAACCGCCTGATTGGAACTTGCCTTTTGAAATTATGTGTGATGCTAGTGATTACGCTATTGGTGTTGTTCTAGGACAAAGTGTTGATAAGAAATTAAATGTTATCCATTATGTTAGTAAAACTCTAGACAATGCCCAAAGAAATTATGCTACCACTATAAAAGAATTCTTAGCAATTGTATTTGCTTGTGATAAATTCATATCTAACATTGTTAATTTTAAAGTAATTGTTCACACTGATCATGTTGTTGTTAAATATCTTATGGAAAACACAGATGCTAAGCCTAGACTTATTAGGTTTTCTTGCTACAAGAATTTGATTTGCACATCATTGATAGGAAAGGAGCTCAAAAACTCGTAGATGATAACTTTTCTAGGTTAGAAAATGTTATTGATAACCCACTACCTATTTATGATAGTTTTCCTGATGAACAACTAGCTGTGGTAATGTTTCTCATAATACACCGTGGTTTGATGATTATGCTTATTACATTGTTGCTAAATACATACCACCTAGTTTCACCTATCAACAAAACAAAAAATTCTTATTTGATTTTAGACATTACTTTTGGGATGACCCACATCTTTATAAAGAGGGAATAGATGGTATTATTATACGTTGTATACCTGAGCATGAAGAGGAACAAATCCTTCGAAAGTGTCACACTAAGGCTTATGGAGGACGCCATGCGGGAGACAGAACTACACACAAGGTATTACAGTGTGGATTTTATTGGCCTACTCTTTTCAAAGATGCTCGTAAGTTTGTCCTCTATTGTGATGAATGTCAAAGAATTGGTGACATTAGTAGACGTCAGGAAATGCCTATGAATTATTCACTTGTTATTGAACCATTTGATGTTTGGGGATTTGATTATATGGGACCTTTTACTTACTCTAATGGGTATACACATATTTTGGTTGCTGTTGATTATGTCACTAAATGGGTAGAAGCCATTCCAACCAACAGTGACGATCATAACACCTCTATTAAAATGCTTAAGGAAGTTATTTTCCCATGTTTTGGAATCCCTAGATATTTAGTGGCTAATGGTGGTTCACACTTTATTCATGGTGCTTTTCGCAAGTTGCTTTCTAGATATGATGTTAACCATAGAATCGCATCTCTCTATCATACCCAACCTAGTGGTCATGTAGAATTAAGCAATGGAGAAATAAAACAAAATATCGCAAAAGACTGTCAATAGGTCCTGAAAGAATTGATATAAGAAATTAGATGATGCATTGTGGGCCAACAGAGCAACTTATAAAAATCCTATGGGTATGTGTCCTTATAAAATGGCTTATGGGAAAGCATGTCATTTACCTCTTGAGTTAGAACATAAAGCTTATTGGGCAATTAAAGAACTCGACTATGATTTCAAACTTGCTGGTGAAAATAGGTTATTTTATATCACCTCATTAGATGAATGGAGAACCCAAGACTATGAAAATGCCAAACTATTCAAAGAAAATTTTAAAAGATGGCATAACAACAGAATCCAAAAGCGAGAATTCTGAGTTGGTGAATATGTTCTATTGTACATTTCTCGTCTTAGATTTTTGTAGGAAAACATCTCTCGAAATGGGAAGGACCATATATCATCAAAGAAGTTTATCGGTTTGGAGATATTAAGATCAATAATCCCGAAGTCACTAACCCGAAGGTGGTTAATGGACAAAGAATAAAACACAATATTTTAGGTACACCTCTTAATGTTGAAACACATATTAGCCAAACCACGACACCGGAGGAGCACATTAGGGAGACCTTCCAGAACACTCCAGAACCCTTAAAAGGAAGAGGTATGTGATAGTAAGCAAACGGGCTCACGAAAATCCGCAAAAAAAATTTTTTGGCAATTTTGGAAAAATAGAAAAAATTAGGAAACTGAGAAACATACGGGAAGGCAACCCAGGTAGCCACTAGACACGAGGGCGCACCAGGCCCCCTAGCACGACCTGATGTCTACTGGGCCCCTCGGGCACCTTCATGGCTCCGTTTTCTTGTGGGACGCGTATTTCCTTGTATAAAAATTATATATATATATATATATATATATATATATATATATATCTCCCGATGATTTGACCCTAATAGCATGGAGAACCTCCTGAGGTTACACTGTGGTGCTACTTCAGCATCTACACCACCACCTCCATCTTCACCACCCAAGAAGGAGACTTTAGTACACGGGTATGGGCACTCCCCTTGGCTTGTGCCAAGTTTGGGGGAGGTGCCCCAATATTGTATCACCATCACTCTTATTTATCTTTATCCATCTTGCTTTGGTCTTTAGTTATTTTGTGATTTAGTCAAATAAAAGTATAATTCAACTAGGATGTCTTATGCCTCCAAACTAGAAGTTTGCAATCTCATCAATCATCAAATTTGAGAACCTTGATTGCCTCAATGAACCATTCAGGGAGCTAGAGATCAATGATGTGGTAAGAAAAATGCCAACGAACAGAGCACTCAGACTGGATGGTTTCTTGGTGTACTTCATTAAAGCTTGTTGGGACACCATTAAAAATGACGTCTACTAGCTCTGTAATGATTTTCACAATGGTGATCTTGATATTGAGAGCATCAACTACAGATATATCACCCTGATCCTGAAAACAAACTCTCCTTCTAGCCCCAATGAGTACAGACCAATTACTCTACTCAACTGCTGCCTCAAAATCATCACGAAGTTATTGGCAAACCGTTTGCAACGAGTTATCCTGAAAATTATACATCAAAATTAGTATGGTTTTCTCAAGGGGAGGACCATCCAAGACTGTCTCGCATGGGCCTTCGAATACATTCACCAATGCGAGTCATCGGGACAACAATCGTTCATTTTCAAATTGGACTTCTCAAAGTCTTTGACACTATCCAACACTCTTCAATTATTGATGTTACGAGCGCAATGAGATTTAACGATAAGTGGCTCTCTTGGATGAAATGCATCTTCAAATTAGGGAAATCTTCAGTGCTTCTGAATGGTGTACCTGGCCGCCAATTCCAATGCCTCGCAAGGGTGAGACAAGGGGACCCGCTGTCCCCACCCATTGTTGTTCTTGCGGTAGACATGCTTCAAGCAGCGATAAATGATGCGATGCAAAGGCAGTAGATAACTTGTCCTATCCCAACAAGGAATGGGTCAAAATTCCCGGTGCTCCAATACATGGACGATATGATCATTGTCATGAAAGCCTATGAAACACAAGCTACATTTATGAAAAAGATTCTGGTTGACTATGTTGATTCGGTCGAACTGAAAATAAACTTCCACAAACCCACTATTGTTCAGATCAACCTTACACAACTAGAAACAAATAATCTGGCCTCGATATTCCAATGTGTTGTGGGCTCCATGCCATTGACCTACCTTGGACTGTCGATGGGTACCACAAAACCAACAATGACTGACCTGATGCCAATTGTTTGTAGAGTAGAAAGAAAGTTGTCGTCTACTCTGTGCATGGCCTCATATGGAGCCAAGCTTACCCTGGTTGATACAACGTTGACGTCCATCGCCATCTATGTCATGTGCACCATCAGAATCCCGCCGAAGATACTCGCACATTTGGACAATCTATGATTACTCTGTCTATGGAGAAAGTAAACGGAGCAAGGGACCACCTCGCAATCTCTGGCAGTGTGGGGTATGGTATGCAAACCAAAACTACTCTGGCAGGTAGGCTGGGGATAATTGAGATAAAAACTCTAAACACAGGGCTATTCCTAAAGTTCTTGGATAAGTTCTATAATACGTACGATGTGCCTTGGGTCAAGCTCATATGGTAAACATATTACACACACTCTGTTCCGCATGTTGTGGACCCGTGTGGATCATTCTCCTCGCGAGAACTGATCCAGTTGATGCCATTATATAGGGCGATAACAAAAGTTGACGTGAGAGATGGCCTGACGACCCTGTTCTGGAAGGACCATTGGTGTGAGCATGTGTTTTCTGATCAATACTCCAGGGCATTTTTGTTTGCTGTAGATGGATACATGTCTGTTCATGATCTCCTCTTGTCCACCTCCATACGGGACACCTTTCACCTCGCACTATCGCCGCAGGCCCATGTTGAGGTGATACGTCTCCGTCGTATCTACTTTTCCGAACTCTTTTGCCCTTGTTTTGGACTCTAATTTGCATGATTTGAATGGAACTAACCCGGACTAACGCTGTTTTCAGCAGAATTGCCATGGTGTTATTTTCATACAGAAATAAAAGTTCTCAGAATGTCCTGAAAATTTACGGAGATTTTTTCTGGAATAAAAGAAAAATACCTGCGCAAAGATCCACCGGAGGAGGTGGACCAGTGGGCCACAAGACCATAGGCCGCGACCATCCCCCCTGGCCGCCCCGTGAGGGCTAGTGGGGCCCACGTGGCTCCACCGCCCCCAAACTCAGCTCGATATCTTCCATCTCGCCCGGAAAAAAATCAGAGAGAAGGTTTCATCGCGTTTTGCAATACGGAGGCGCCGCCACATCCTGTATTTCATCTAGAGGGCAGACCTGGAGTCTGTTTCGGACTCCGGAGAGGGGAAATCGTCGCCATTGTCATCATCAACCTTTCTCCATTGACAATTCCATGATGCTCTTCATCGTTCATGAGTAGTCTCATCGTAGGCTTGCTGGACGGTGATGAGTTGGATGAGCTCTATCATGTAATCGAGTTAGTTCTTGACGGGGATTGATCCGTAGTATCCACTATGTTCTAGATTGATGTTGCTACTACTTGGCTATGCTTAATGCTTGTCACTAGGGCCCGAGTGCCATGATTTCAGATCTGAACCTATTATGTTGTCGCCAATATATGTGTGTTTTAGATCCTATCTTGCAAGTTGTAGTCACCTACTATGTGTTATGACCCGGCAACCCCAGAGTGACAATAGCCGGAACCACTCCCGGAGATGACCA